>NC_056743.1:254962688-255085188 GCF_019279795.1 Protopterus annectens
GGTGGCAGAGTCAAAGTCAGCCATCCTTTACTTAAACATATAAAGCAACAACTTGTTTGCTACCACGTATAGTGGACTTTATCAAATACATAAATGATAGGTGGCTGAGACGAAGGTTGGCCACAGTCGATTTTTAATATTAAGAAGTTTAATTTGGGTTCTATAGACATTTAAGGAGTTTGGATAATTATATTTTCTCTTAACTTAAGGGTTGTTGTGAGTAACATTTGGTGAATTTCTGTTTAAATTATCTTGTATCATGTTTTGCTCATTATCAGAGTTCAATTGAGTAGACATTCTGCTTTAAGTCAATATATGTGACCTATTTATTTTGAAGAATGTTCATTTATTTGACTACCTATCTATATATGTTGACTTAATAACAGCATTGTCTAAAAATATTGAAATATCCTGGTTTATTTGACACTGTGGACCTTACGAGGATATTGCAGGGCTTATCAGCTGATAGAGATAACTTAGAGGTTTTTGGTTTACAACCATTTAATTCCACCAATTCAACTCTTGAAAAAGAAGACCCCAAATGTCTTTGTGGGTTATTATTTCAAAAGTTGACTGAAAACATGAGGACACTCAGGGCCAGTATTTGGCATCTGAAACTATTTAAAGCTTATAAGCTTAAGGATATTACACCACGAGGTTTACAAGTCAGGATTCAACCCCTGGTGGATCAAATTGATGACCAACTTTCTCAAGACTGGGCCCAAGCACAACACAAAGCATCCATGTTTTTCGTGGCTATCTTGATTGCTTATTATGAAAGAATGATTGAGAAGTATATAGAGGAGGTCACTGCCAGTTGCCAAGAGGCCAAGGTTTATGAGTCAGAAAGCTTTTTTAGCAGTTACCTAACTAATTTGGCTAGCAATTTATCAACATTAGAAGAACAGCTTGTAAAAAAAGAAAACTCAGAAATTCCAAAGGGACATTGTAGATTATGAAAAGGGGAAACCCTTTGTTACTCAAAAACGTGTTCATTTTTCTGATTCAGGTTTCAAAACAACTAATAGAAAAAAGAGACCTAGATCAATACTCAGAAAAACAGTACAGACATATAGTGGCACTTCTGAGGAGGATTCATCCTCTGCCATTGATTTAGACTCCCTTTCTACGCAAGAATCTCCAGTAGCAAAAAGGAAACCTCATGTAGACCCTTTAGGCACAAGAAACGTATGGGGGGATAGAAAACACAGAAAAAAACACACACAACATTCAACAATTACTAGAGAAGATTGTATCACATTAAACAATGTACATAATATTTATTCATACCAACTGTCTGATGCACAAATTAAAGTATTGAACAAGGGTCTAAACTTTGTACCGACTTTTGTGGTGCCTGAACATGTTTTGGTTAATGAATTGAATGACTTCTGTAGACTACTTAACTTGAAAATATATATCCTTAACTGAACATGTATTGACCAAAAATGTTTTTTATTTCCATGGCAAATCATATTGGCAGGTTCGTGGCACAGCAACGGGAGCATCCTTTGCTCCTGTTTATGCTGATTTGTTTATGGGCTTTTTGGAGGAACAGTTAATATATGATGACAGTCACAATCTTTTTCTTGATCAGCTTGATATTTGGAGACGATATTTGGATGACTGTTGGATGGTGTGGCGGGAGGACCAACTATATGTGCATGAATTAATTCGATATCTTAATGAGAATAAATGGGGCATTCAGTTTACATTACAGATTGAGTACCACCAAATTACATTTCTGGATGTCACCATAACTAGACAGGAAGATCACACTTTAGAGACACGGGTACACAGGAAATTTCCAGAATACAGTACCCTATTACATGCCTCTAGTTATCACCCTCGCCACATCATCAGCAACATTCCAAAGTCACAATATCTAAGCATTAAACGCATATGTTCCTCCGAACAAAGTCTTCAAGCTTGCCAACAAGATCTAACTAATAGGCTGCTTACCAGAGAATATCATGAGGACTGCATTTCTCGAACAATAACCCAGGTGGATCAATTAGATAGATCTCAAGTTTTAGAATATAAGGATAGAACCACTCAAGTTACAACACAGAATTCACAACCCATCAGGCTAGTTACTACCTTTGGGGCTAACACCTATAGGTTTAAAAACATTATTAATAATCATTGGGACATTCTGCTTGCCCATGACCAACTGAATGGACTACTCAATTCTAGGTGTTCATTTTCTTACCGTAGAGGTAGAACTATTAATTCACACTTAACTCATTATAAATACTATAATCCACCTATTACTTTACAGAAAACTCTATTTGGTGGCACACTACTAGGATGTGTTCCTTGTGGTCATTGTAGTGCTTGTTCACACATACTTCAAACCAAGGAATTTACTAGCTGTAACACATCCAAAATTTACCAGATAAGATATTTTGGTAATTACAGCAGTGATTGGATTATTTATTTGGCCACTTGTTTCTGTTCCTCATTTTATGTTGGACAAATGTCCAGACCTTTCAGACACCGAATTAGTGAGCACTTAAGTGAAATTAGAAATAAAAGGATCTCCAACGCCCTTTATAAACACACTTTAACACACAAAACTGTTAAATTCACCTTTACTATTATAGATAAAATACAAATTAACAAGACATCCAAAGTTGGATGGCATAATATATTAAATAATAAGGAATCTTCCTGGATAATCAGGCTAGGTGCTCTGTTTAAACCAGGCCTGAATGAGTTAAGCTAACTTTTGATTTGGATCAACTGACTAACTGATGAATCACTTCAGTTAAGGTATTAAGCCCTTTTGGGCTAATCTGTGTATATATAAGCAGTAATCAGGGTTTGCTCTAATGAATATATTTTGTTGCACTGAAGAAGGCTTGAACTTTCAGCCGAAACCGGTTTGCTATAGATATTCTATTTATGGGGCTTGCCACAATAAACTTCTAAGAATTTTCATCTTTCCCTTGTGCTGGATTTCTTTTTGGACTTTTTTTTATATATATGGGGTCCGCTTCAGATGGTCGAACTTTTAAAAGCTCGACTTTCATATGGCTGAGACCATATGATCAAACTGTTAAAAGTTTGAACGGTCTGAATGGGATCTCCATAAAGCACAGAATGGGAAGATTTCCCTTTACCGCAATGTAGTGCGATCTCAGAGTTGGTATATTTAAATAGTGGCGGTTGGGCCCCCCCCCCCCACGCTAGCACTGCTTACTTTTTTTTTTTAATTCATTTTTTTTCACATTGTGGAACATTCAAAAATTCAAATGGTCTTGGCCATATGAAAGTTGAACATTTGGATATTCGATTATGTGAAGTAGACCCGTATATATATATATATATATATATATATATATATATATATATATATATATATATATATATAGATTCACTTCAGAAGTTTGAAATACTGAAATCTCGAATTTCAGTATCTCGAGCCCAAGAAGTAGAATCCACAAAACAATGAAAACTAAAAACCACGAAATTCAAAACCTCGATTACCGGAAGTTTTGAATTTCGCGGTTTTACTACACATACACACACAACATCCACCACACAAACACACACAATCACTCTACTACATGAAAGCAGCCCCCCTACTTAAATATTCTCACTCCGAGGTCACACTACATACAAACACACACAAAACACCATTATACAAGCGCTACTTTCTCTTCGCACACACACATCACAGCAACAAAACACACTGACACACACTACAGCCCCTACCCAAATCCCTTAACACACACACACACACACACACACTTACCTGAATACATAACCATAGCGGAACTTCAGAAGCATGAAATTCAAAACCTCCGGTATTCGAGGTTTTGAATTTCGTGCTTCTAAACTTTCGCTATTATGTAGATTCGGCTCCTTGGGCTCAAAATACTGAAATTCGAGATTTCAGTATTTTGAGCTTCTGAATGGAACCCATATATATATACTGAACATTTACGTGACATTAAAAAACACAAAACGACTAGTGCCCTTTACAACCACAGTATTAATTGTCCCAATTTTAAAAGATTTTTTATTTTTTGTTATCGACAGAACATCTAACAAAAGACACAACGGTGGTGATGAATAAACAATACTTGAAGCCAAGGAATGTTTGTGGCAACTTAGGTTGAATGCCACTATGCGGCCTGGCATTAACAAACAAATATCAATTTCCAGCATATTAAAGCTTAAATCACAATTTATCTAGAACTGAATTTTTAGTATTGCACCACCTTATTATTTAAATTATATATTTATATTATATATACATATATATATATATTTTTGATGCCTGGTTAGTTGGTCACCTTTGATGCCTGTCTAAGTTAGTCTTTTGTATACATTTTACAGGATGTATGGTTATGTATTAAATAAGACTGATTTTTATGTAATTTTAAATATAATTATCTATATATTCACTTATTGATTCAGAATTTTTACAAAATTAATTTATAACATTAATTAATTCATATTTATTATAGACATATATTTAATATTTAATATCAATATTTTATACTATTTAAAACCATTTTTATTGTTGTTTTTAATTAGATAGTATATTTTCACTTGAATAGTATATTAACATCATTTTTACTCTTACTATTTACTATATTACAAATATTATAAGTATATTTAATTGTTTCTAATTGATAATACACTTCACTGTTATATTTAATATTACGTATTTTATGTAAGTAGTTATTTATTCAGACATTATTACTATTCATTTTACACACATATATTTTTAAACAGATTAGGTTGGTCACTGTACAATATGTTAACATTATTTGAACACCTATTAAGTAACCTTGACTATTTTACACAATACACAAATTTCCAACCCGTTTTTTAACGGTTTTGGGGTTTTTTTTGTGTTTTATTGATAACAAACAACTGTTGTTTTGGTTTATTTACTTCATAAGAGTTCACAAATGCAGGAATTTAATCCTGAAATGTAGAAGTCTTTTGTAAAATAAGTACTCAATTGTTAGATATCTGTATTCTTTCATATTTATGGGTAGTAACGTTATTTATTCGTTTTCTGCATAAACATTACAATTAACTATCCAATTATTTAATGATACATTCGAATCAAGCAATTATTCAATTTATTGTTAATATGTTTCACTATTTAAGGGATGATGGTAGTTTGTTTCAGTACTCTGATGATGCCCTATACCTTAGGGTGAAAGCGCTTAGTGTTCATTCGTGGATGGTTGTTGGTCTTGTCTACAATAAAGAAGAATTATTTTTAAAAAAACAGGATTCAAGGTTCGCTGGATTATATTGTCTCATATATATATATATATATATATATATATATATATATATATATATATGGGAGTCGGGAGTTTGGTTGAAACAGTAGGTGGTTGACAGCTGTTTAATTGGTCGACAAATTGAGATCGTCAATAAGTGCACTAGCTCAACAATCCTAATGTAAGGGAATATTCCCTTTCCCTAAGCATTTTGCAATCTTGAAGTTAGCACACTGCCCATACAAAACTGTTAGGAGTAGAAATCGACAATAACATGAGATTTGATTTCCACTTAGCTCAAACCATTAAAAAAGTCCACAAAAAAATAGGTACTCTGTATAGGGATAAACTAACTATACTTTACAAAAAATACCAAAGCCACCATAGCACAAACACACTTAATCTCTACCCTCATGTATGTATCACCAACCTTAGGAAAACAGATGTCATTGCAAAGGCATTTGACACAATACCCCACTCGGGCATCATAGATAAGCTATCCAGCTTAAATATAAACCCCTATGTCACAAGATGGGTCGCAAACTGGCTCAAAGACAGAACCCACAGAGTGAGAGTTGCTGGAGCCATGTCAGACTTGAAACCGGTCACAAGTGGCGTCCCACAGGGTTCTGTCCTGGGACCACTCTTGTTTGGTATATACTTTTCCGAGGTACAGGCAAACGTGGGAGGACTATGGCTCACCAAGTTCGCAGATGACTGCAAACTGGGCACCATAATCAACTCTCCAGCTGACACAAACATCCTTTAAAAAGGTCTCGCAGAGACAGATAACTGGTGCCAGCGCCATGGTTTAAAGCTAAATGCCAAATAATGTATAGTCATACCCTTTGGCAAAAACAGTGTGCCCACAAATTAACACATAGGCAGAAACCCATTAAGTACAGAGAAAGTTATTAGGGACCTGGGGACCCAAGTTGATAGCAATCTCTCCTTTGAAAACCACATTGCCAAAGTGGTTAGAAAGACCTTCTACATAGCCCACCTCATCACGAAGGGTTTCACATCTAGATCAAGAGAGGTAATCGTGCCCCTTTATTCATCCCTCATCAGGCCCATCATAGAATACAATGCCCCTTTTGGGATGTACCTTACCCGACACCTGCAGCAATTAGAAAGACCCCAAAAGTATCTCACCAAGAGGATCAAGGGTCTCAAACAGATGCCATATGCTGCTCGGTTAAAAAACTCCAGCTCTACTCAGTTGCATACCGCCTACTTGAGGCAATCTATGCCTGACATACAAAGCTATGTCAAATCCAGAATTAATGGACATGCTCCACCTCAGTAAATCTAAATCCCTTAGAGCCACACGCTCAAGGGACTTGAACCTCAGCACAGAAATAAATAGAACTTGCTGGAGGGACAGGTTCATAACCCAGAGGCTCCCTTCGCTCTGGAATAGAATTCCAGTTCATGTGAGGCAGAGCACCTCACTGAATCTCTTCAAGAAGAATCTCGATAGGTGGATGGGGGATCGTAGGTTTGTCCCAGGGATTACTCCCGTGTCACTATTAGACAGAGGCACAGTAAACTAAACCTTAAAAAGGGCACAGTATACTCAAATCAAGGGGTGGCGTAAGCCATACAGAATCGGGCTAGGCTTATAATTGCCCCAGGGCAGATATCCTAGTATGAACCTATGAAATCTTAACTCACAAAACTCGAAACATGCTACAACAAAATTGCAAGATTCGCAGCCAACTCATATTCCAAATTACATTACTGTACATCACTCAGACTGCTGAACTAACTAGAGTTTCCACAACTATTATGTTATAACCAACTAACTATGGCCCATAAACTATTCTATGACAAAGAAAAGACCCCTGCCCTGCAAAATCTACTACAGCCATACTCCTGCACCAGGACATTACGTTCTAATAATAAATCCCTAATAAAAGTCTCCACTGCTAATAATCAGGCTGGGGGATTTCTTTTCTCCAACTGCATAGCTGAAGTCTGGAATACTGTACCTTCTAATATAATATCTACCTCAAATCCACTGCAATTTAAAACTTTACCAAAAACCTACCTAACCAAAAACTGGATATGTCCATGTAGGGCTCCTGATTAATTCAGTATGTTTTCCTAAGCTGAATTTAGATGAGAGTCTCTCTTAAGAGCCATACACAAATGCATGACATAAATAATACCTTCTATTAAAATTTAATAGTATATTTTTAATTACATTAAATGTCCTGTACTCTAGAATTTTAATCTTGTCTTGTATCACAATTTAGTATAATGTTTCTAATTACACTTGTTTTTTGTTGTTTGTCTTTCGGCTTTTTCCCGGTAAGGGGTCGCCACAGCGGAACTCCGATCCGCTAATGATTGGCAATAGAGTTTTTACGAAATGCAGAGGTGCCAGCTCGACGCCCAACCTTCAACAAAGGCATGCCCATTTGCGCACGCATGTCTTTCGAACGCTACCCAACCGCGAGGAGGACATGCAGACTCCACACAGAAGGCACTCCCAAGCCAAGCCGAGAATCGAACGGGAGAACCTTTTGCTGTGAGGTAACAATGCTACCGCCATAACACCACGGCATATTTGTTTCTAATTACAATAAGTGTCTTATATTCTATATTTCTAGTTATGCCTTACTGTGATCATTATATTCTATTGTACATTTGCTGTATTGATCTGCTGTACTTGTTGTATGTATTATTTGTTGTATGTATTATTCTTTAAGTGGAGCTTTTTTCCCTGGGCCTCCGCTGAAAAAGGACTTGCGACCAGTCGGACTTTCCCGGTTAACAAATGTTAAATAAGTAAATATATAATTAGCAGAGGGTATAGGGGCACAGCCTTTCTCACGAGGAGATGCAGAGGGACTTGCCCCCTTGCAAAAAGCAATATTATTATTTTTTTCTTTGTTTAAAATTTGTATATGCTGAGGTTCTCTCTTGATACATGCATGGTAATGTGTCGACGTTTGCATTGTTGACCTTTTGTGGTTGACGTTCTTGCCATTGACCTTGTTGATTTGTTGACCAGATATATATATGTGTGTGTGTGTGTGTGTGTGTGTGTGAGAATTTCTGAAATATTGTAGACCCCAAGTTAAGTGATGTATAGTTAATTGATAAAAACATGTCAACTCCAGATTAAACAACAATCAGGAATGGGAAAGTGTAGGACTTTCTCCCCTTTTGCTGCTATGTTAAAGCACATTTTGACGGTGGAAGGGGAAGATGGAGTATTTTCCACCTGCGGGAGCCATGTTAATGCTTGTTCCTAACTGTTGCTGGTTTGGGAGTTGTGCTTCTTTCAGTTATTCATGGCTTGCTGAATTTATATAGATATACAAATATATATATATATATATATATATATATATGTGTGTGTGTGTGTGTGTGTGTGTGTGTGTGTGAGTATATATATATATATATATATATATATATATATATATATATATATATATATATATATATATATATGTGTGTGTGTGTGTGTGTGTGTGTATATATATGTATGGGTCCATGTCATTTCATTGCAAGGTTAATAGGTTAATAGATAATAGATTAGTACTGGGCTAACTGCCCTTGTGAGCCATTTTAAGCCTAACCAATTATCCCTTGTGAGACTCAAACCCTGCACCTTGTGTTTGTAAGGCAAACACCTTAACCATTAGGCCACCTTCCTAACCCTCTCATTCCACTGAAAATCAAATGGTCAAGCCCATTTAGTTGAAAACTCATTTGACTGAAAATTCATTTATAGGTTCATAGGTAGATACTAGACTATCTGCCCAAAGGCATTTATAAGCCTAGCCGGAATGTGTTGGCTTTCACCGCCCCCTTAGATTAGTTCCCTGTGCCTCTGTCCAGCAGAGCCATTGAAGTGATCCCTGGGGTAAACTTTCTATTTCCCATCCACTCGTCAAGGTTTCTCTTGAAGAGGGTTAGCGAGGAGCTCTTCCTAATGTAGATTGGAATCTTGCTGCAGAGCATGGGAAGTCTCTGGGATAGGAATCTATCCCTCCAGCATGTCCTATTTATTGTTGTGGTGAGGTTTAGATCTCTGGAGCGTTTGGCTCGAGGGGATATGATTTTCTTTAGGTGGAGCATGTCCATCAATTCTGGGTTGGACATGGCCTTGTATGTCAGGTAGTGATCACCTCTTAGTAGGCAGTATGCAACCGAGTACAACTGGAGTTTCTTCAGTCGAGCTGCATAGGACATCTGCTTGAGGCCAGTGATCCTCTTGGTGAGGTACTTCTGTGGTCTTTCCAGTTGTTGCAGGTGTCTTGTAAGTTACATCCCAAATGGGGCATTGTACTATATGATGGGTCTGATGTGTGATGTGTAGAGGGGCCCAATGACCTCTTTTGATATGGATGCAAACCCTTTTGTTATTAGGTGGGCCACATAGAAGGATTTTCTAACCACTTTGGCAATGTGATTATCAAAAGAGAGGTTACTGTCTACTTGGGTCCCCAGATCCCTTATTATGTCTTCTGTATTTAGGGGGCTACCACCTATGTGGTAGTTTGTGGGTACTTTGTTTTTTCCAAAGGGGATGACTATGCATTTTTTGTATTTAGCTTGAGGCCATGGTTTTGACATCAGGTGTCTGTCTCAGTGAGTCCCTTTTGGAGGAATTCTGTGTAAGCCGGAGAGTCAATTATAGCCCATAGTTTTCAGTTGTCTGCGAACCTGGTCAGCCATAATTCTCCTGTGCTTGCCTGTACCTCTGAGAAGTATATGCCAAACAGGAGGGGTCCTAAGACTGAGCCCTGGGGAATGCCACTTGTAACCGGTTTAGAGTCAGACCTAGCTCCCGCAGCTCTTGCCATGTGGGTTCTGTCTGTGAGCCAGTTGGCAACCCATCTCATGACGTAGGGGTTTATGTTCAGGCTGGTGAGCTTGCCTATAATACCTGAGTGGGTAATGGTGTCGAAGGCCTTTACAAGGACTAGGTAGGCTGTGTGGACCACCTTTCCCTCGTCTATAGCCTTGGTAACTGTCTCAAAGAAGTCCACCAGGTTTAGGAGGCATGATCTGCCCTTAACAAAGCCAAACTGGGTAGGGTCCAGTATTTGGAGGTTTCCAATGTCTCTGTTAATGAGATCCATGATGATGCGCTCCATAGCTTTGCAGACCAAGCTAGTCAGGTTTATAGGGCGATAGTTCCCGGGGTCCATTGTGGCTCCACCTTTGTGGAGCGGAATAACCGTTGCTGTGCGCCACTCTGTGGGCACGTAGTTTGTGGAGAGGCTGAGTTTAAACAGTGTGTTTAGGTGAGGGGTTAGTTCATCTTTGAGCTCATGTAGGATGCAGCCTGGGACACCGTCCGGTCCCATTGATGCTGTTTTATGGCTTTGGAGAGGGCTGTTTTAACCTGAGTGTCTGTAATTTCAGGGGCACTACATTTGTCTGGTATAGTTATGGGCCCTTTTGGGCGTGAGAGGGGGGGGTGAAGTTTGCACTGAACCTGTCTGCCAGGATGTTGGCTATATCATTCGGTTCAGTGTATTTTGTGCCATTCTGCACTAACTCTGAGCAGATCTGAGAATTGACAATTAGATTCTTGACATAGCTAAAGAATGCCTTGTGGTTATCTTTGAAGTCCATGGCAATTTTTCTTTTGAAGCTAACCATGGATGATTATATGAGGGAACGTAGTTTCTTGCTGATACTGATCAGGGATGTCTTTCCTTCTTGGGATTTTACTCTTTTCTGTACTAGTTTCCTCCTTCTATTGTATAGCTTGTTTATGGCAGGGGTCCACCAGACTGGCTTCCTTTTCTTGGAAGAGTGAGTCTTGGTTTTGTTTGGGATAGCACGATCCATGCATTCTTGTAGGTGCCCATAGAGTGCATTAGTAAAGGATTTTGCAGCTTGGACAGCGTTATCCTTTAGCATGGGGGCTTTGAAACTTCCCACCTCGGTCTTAAGTAACGTGAAGTTTGCTTTTGAAAAGTTTTTCACGGTGGTTTCTTTGACCAGGTGTGGTGGCAGATTGTGGATATCCAGAGTGATTAGTTTATGGTCAGATCTAACCAGTGAGAGGTTGACCTCTGGTGTGGAACACCGGTCGCCCATGTTGGTGAGGACCAGGTCCAATATGTTGTCACCTCTGGTGGGGATGTTGACCAGTTGATCCAGGGCGTTTGAGTTTACAAATTCTTGGAAATGTTGGGCAAGGGAGTTTGTACTTGAGTAGTTCTCCCAGTTAATGTTTGGGTAATTAAAATCGCCCAATATCTGGGTGTTTGTTAGGACCTTTATGTTTCCCAGTGTTTCCAGGAATGCGGCGTGGGGGTACTTTGGACATGGTGGGTGATCTGTAGCAAGCTAAAATTTGAGTAGTTAGTTGCACGTGGATGATCTCTGAAGCATCATGCTGTGCCACTAACCTGGAGGTGTGGGTATCCTTGATGAATATGGATACTCCCCTGCCTTTTGTATTTCGGTCTGGGTTTTGTGGCCGAAATGTATGGTATGAGTTGTAGCCTGGTAGTGCTGGGGTGCTCTCTGGAGCCTTAAACCAGGTTTCTGTTACTGGTGATTTTCTCCATACTGAGGAGTGCCTCGAGTGCATGCATTTTGAGGTTTAGACTTCTGGCATTGAGTAGCATTACCCTCAGTTTTTTGTTACTTGTGCTATTTACGGTGGTGGATTTGTCTTTTGAGCCTTGCCTAAAAAAGGCACTATGGGGGTGGCAAGAGCCTTGGCCAGTATTCGGAAGCTTAAGGGTGACAGGTGCAAGCCATCTCTAGCAAAGCAGCGTGGCTTGTCAAGCATGTCATCCCAGATTGACAGACTCTGGATCCCCTTTGAATGACACCAGAAGCTTAGCCAATTGTTGAAATTGATAATTTTTTCTCTATACCGTGGTATCATTCTTGGTGAGGGCAGGATGCTACTCAGGGTCATACCGGCCTGGGCTATGTGATCAGAGAGCTCCTCCATGTCTCTTTTCATGTAGTCCAGGGAGGTACGGCTCAGGTCATTCACACCATCATGGACAATAAGAGAGTCATATTTGTACTTGTTCTAGAGTGACCTGAGTGCTTGTGTTATGTGGCGGATCCTGGCACCCAACAGGCAGCTAACAGTAACCTTCTCCTTGTTCAGCCTAGTGAGTGGGACGTCAGTGTGCCTGACTGTAGAGTCACCTATTACTAGTGTGTTGGGTATGTTATTTTGCCTTAAGGGCTGTGATTGCGTGGCACACTGGTTTTGTGAAGTATGTGCTTCATGGTTTGTGTTGGGGAGTGGAGGTTGCTTGGATGTCTGCTTTGAAGGTTTCTGTTGCTTTTGCAGATTTTTATTTAGAGCCTTTGAGTATGTTTTTGTGTATTTATGTGTGTTTTTTGCTGGTGCTAGTTTCACAGGTCTATGTGAGACTGGTGGTGTGATGCAAGTAATTCCCTTCTCCTCTTGACTGCCTGGTCCAGTCTTGGGTTGAGAGAGCTTAGCCTCCAGTTTGGCTGTATAATTGCATCTCTCGCATGTATTAGTGTTTGGTGGAAGGAGGAGGGGGTTGTCTGTGTACATGAGGCAATTGTAACATTGCCTCAAAATGCCCAGATTCACCAGTTAGACCGGAGAGTACGCCTGAAACTGCCCTTTGGGCAAGCCTGGATAGGTACAGAGAACTGTTTTACTGATTGGCTGGTAAGGTCGAATAGAGAGTATAGGAGGGGTCTAGTGCTAAGGTTTATTAGTGCTTGCTATGAGTTTTGAGCATGTGCCGGGATAAGAAGTGAATGGTTTGAGTGCTTAAGTTGAAAGTTTGTCTAGTTCCAAGGGAAAAATTGAAGGGTAGACTTTTTTGATAGAAAATTTTCTTCACAACAAGTGTACCATAATTTTTTTGCAGGGGGGAAAGACTCCCCTGCACCCCAATGTTGGGTGGTGGCTTATCCCCCCACAATCCCTTACTTATATAAATACTACAGAGTTAAACAACCTTGGAGGAAAGAAAAAGCACCACACATGGTAAATCAGTGCTGAAGCAAAAACACAGTCCTCTACAAATCTGGGGCTACAACAAGATGCTGACCATTGCTTCTACACAGTCTGCTAGACTCATTCCTTAATGGCTTCTATGATAAGAAATGAGACATCACATACTTTCTATAGACTTCTAAACTTTTGTATCTTTTTTCTGTCATTTAATTCCCAGTGCTTATAATCGAGGTTCTGTTTAAAAGCATTGCAATGGCTGTTGTGGGGCTGTTAGTTAAGTCCACCAGTGGGAGTTGGACTACACTACTTGCTTCTAAAATAGAAAGAAAATGACGTCAGAAAGCTACCTGTAGTTTAAAAGTACATAAAGAGCTTTTCGTTTAATAAAATCAGCTTCTTCAGATGCATACATACACAATACAAGTTTCAGTTAAATAAGATACCAGGAAGTGCTTGAACAAGTCTGCTCACATGCTGTGATGACATCAGCAACCATGATTAACCCTTCCTGTTCCACACACTATGAAATAATACTATTTAAAACTAAAACAATGCTGACATCCATAAACAAGGACAATTGAAGCTATGATTTAAAAAATCAATCATAAACAAAATGTATTAATGAATATTACTTTAGACTGAAAAATCAAATAAATGTATAAATAAAGTTACCTATAAAGAATAACTTTAAAATTTCATTTAAGTAATTCTAAAGTGCTAAGGAGATTAATATACATACATAAAAATATTTCATCTTTACAATACTACATCACATTATAGCGCTAATGAATACTTTAAATAATATACACGAAACACTACTGAAATTCCATACTACAACCTTTTTTGCTACAACATTTCATGCTGCTTTATTGCAAATCGCCTGGCCCAGGAAAATAACCCAGCTGGCGGTAGAAATCTATCAGGTTTAGCGTTTAGGAGACATGATCTGCCTTTTACAAAACCAAACTGGGTGGGATCCAGAGTTTGGAGATTACCAATGTCTTTGTTTATAAGTTCCATGATGATGATACTTTCCATGGCCTTGCAGACCAGGCTCGTCAGGCTAATGGGGCAGTAGTTCCCGGGGTCCGTGGTGGCTCCCCCCATGTGGAGTGGGATAACCATCGCCGTGCACCATTCAACAGGCACAAAGCCTAAGGTGAGGCTGTCATTGAACATGGTACTTAGGTGGGGTACCAGTTCGTTCTGTAGTTCATGTAGAACACAGCCTGGGATGTTGTCTGGTCCCATGGATGCTGTGTTCTTGGCTTTGGAGAGTGTGTTTTTTACCTGTGCAGCCGTGATTACAGGAAGTTTGCATTCTTCCGGTATAGAAATGGGCTCTTTAGGGGGTGAGAGGGGGTAAAGTTAGCACTGAACCTATCTGCCAGGATGTTGGCAATATCAGTTGGGTCTGTATATTTAGTGCCATTGTGCTGTAACTCAGAGTAGATCTGAGTGCTGCCACTGAGATTCCTGACATAGCTATAGAATGCTTTGTGGCTGTCTTTAGAATCAGTGACGATTTTGTTCTCGTAACTAGCTTTGGAGGATTTTATCAGGGATCAAAGCTTCTTACTGAGGCTGACGAGGGAGCTCCTCCACTCATGGGATTTTACTCTCTTTTGCAACAGTTTCTTCCTTCTGTTGTACAGTTTGTTTATGGCAGGGGACCACCAGATTGGCTTCCTTTTTTTGGAGGATAGCGTCTTGGTTCTGTTTGGGATAGTACGATCCATGCACTCATGTAAGTGCTTATAAAGTGCAATTGTGTAGGATTCAGTAGTCATAACTGTATTGTCCATCTGCATGGGTGTCATGAAGTTCACCACTTCTGTCTTAAGAAGCATGAAGCTGGCTTTGAAGAAATTTTTTACCATGGTTTCCTTAATGGGGGATGGGGGCAGGATGTGGATATCTAGGGTAATTAGCTTATGGTCGGATCGGACCAATGATGCATTGACTTCAGGTGTGGAACACCGGTCACTCATGTTGGTAATGACTAAATCTAAGATATTGTTGTCCCTGGTGGGGGTGTGGATAAGTTGATCCAGGGCATTGGAGTTTATGAATTCCAGAAAGCGTTGAGAGAAGGAGTTGGTACATGAGTGGTTTTCCCAGTTAATGGTGGGGTAGTTGAAATCGCCCATTATTAGGGTGTTTGGTTGAACCCTAATATTTTCCAGTACATCAAGAAAAGAGGAGTGGGAATCCTGGGGCATGGTAGGTGATCTGTAGCAAGCTACAGTTTGGATTGCAGTTTTGCCCAGAGTTAGTTGCACTTGGATAACCTCGGCTGCATTATGCTGAGCAACTAGCCTGGAGGTGTGGATATCCTTAATGAATATGGACACACTTCTGCCTTTGGTGTTCCGGTCCAGGTTACATGGCCAAAAAGTGTGGTATGAGTTATAGCCTGGTAGTGCAGGGGTGCTCTCTGGAGCCTTGAACCAGGTCTTAGTCACTGCACAGATATCGATTTTCTCCATTTTAAGGAGTGCCTCGAGTGAGTGCATTTTGAGATTTAGACTTCTAGCACTGAGTAGCATCACCCTCAGTTTTTGCTTGCCTGTTCCTGTTACGGTGGTGAATTTGTCATTTGAACCTTGCCTAAAAAAGGCACTATAGGGACGGCAAGAGCCTTAGCCAGTATCCGGAATCCCAGGGGTAACAGGTGCAGGCCATCTCTGACAAGAAGCCAGTCTTCCAAAGGATCACTAGATCTTAGCCTTGATATTCAGACCTGTGTATATACACACACACATACATATATACAGTACATACATATGTATCTCGCTCTCTCTCTCTCTATATATATATATATATATATATATATATATATATAAATATAATTCATGTTAAAAAAACACAATAAAACTAGAAAAATATTCCTGTAATCCATCTTGCTATTTCTAGAGCACTCTGATGAACAAGTATGTGCTGTTCTCTCTCTATAGGAAAGGCCAATAGCACTTTGATGTGCAACAGAAAATTGGCATCATAAGTGCTGATAATAATTAAATGTACATGATGCCTAGTACGCATGGATGGGTAAACAGTCACACACTTGGTTAAAGTTTTACTGAACGAGTGGCTCAATTTTGTGCACTGGGGATGTCATGGTAGAGCAAAATTTGCTTCCCGGTTTTTCACACACAAACAGCATGGGATAACCCCGCACACACACAGACACACAGACACACACACACACACACACACACACACACACACACACACACACACACACACACTAATGACAAAAATAATTTGAGCTGTTGCTTTACTCTTGTAATTTGTTAAAATTCTCTCTGCACTCATGCCAAAAATAAACATTTTCCAGCATCTGTACCATAACCAGATAGATGATCTCTGTCTCTTGAGTACTAATGACAGGGTAATTTAGAAACATCTTTGTCAAACTAATGATATGCACTCATTAGAGTTATAAAGAAAAGTGTGTAGCATTAGGGTCATAAGTCTATGTAATAACTGTTTTGATAGGTCTAAATATCAAGGATGAGATCTAGTGATCCTTTGGAAGACTGGCTAACCCATGTGTGTAATTCTTGTCATGTAGGAACTTATTAAAAACTAAACAAAACATGCGCGCATGTGTGTGTATATTTCTGTGTGTATGACTCAGCCCCATTTCATATCACCATACTCCTTTTGGTACATTTAGTGCTAGGTGCACAGCCTGGTGTACTACAGAGTAACACGTCCTCAGTCCACCGCTCATAACATGCTCTCCAGCTACATGTAGCCTGTTGAACAGCCTGCAGATGCTGGTCACCCTGTATCTGTGATGACAGCTGGTTAAAGTAACAAAGTTCTGCTGACGTGCAGAACACATGGCCTGATGCTGCTATGCAGCCATAACCCTCGTCTTAAGTACAAGTTAAAATACATTCAAAAACTGGTTGGCAGCAAGATGGCCTTCCCACACAAGGATGTTAAGGAGAGTTTGTTTCCTACAAAAATATGGTACATGGAGAGGGAAAAGAGGTGGAACAATAAGGGGAAGTAAGGAAAAGTTCAGTGTGAAATCTATGGAAGATGAGAAACATTGCAAGAAGAAAATGCTAGCCCAGAGGAGCGCAAGAGACAAAAGAAAATTTTAATGATCAGAATAGTCCAGTTATACTTTGCATTGCAGCTTTGTCATATTTAATTTCTGAATTTTGATTGTTCATTTACATTTGATCCCATAGATGGTCTACCTGAAATTTTCAGATTTTCATAGATTAATTAATGGATTAAAATACACACACACACACACACACACACATATATATATATATATATATATATATATATATATATATAAGGAAATACCAGTTAGAGTTTTGTTTACTGAGAAAAAAACAATTTATAGATAAAACTCTTATCTACCGTAGCCTCTTCAATAACAGATCAAGAAATAGCAGAACACTAGCACCAAATGTTTTACGTTAAATCCACCATTTCACCTTCCATTTAGTCTATATCTGACACTGCTGACATTAAAAACTAGCCTTAAATGAATTTTCCCAGATGGGGCATGAGCAGAAGCATATTTTTTTCATTCTAGGAATTTGAAATTGGTGAATTAAATTTGTCTCAAGATGTTTATTGGGGTTCCTAGACAAGACAGGCCATGTGTATGAGACAAAAGGTAGAATCCCATGTTACATGATACCAATGTGCACAGTATTCATAAGCAGTCACATGCATGGTAGTGCATGAGCTGGTATTGGTTGAGAAACATGTGCTGCACTGAACAATGCTCATTATACCATATACTCCTACAGTGCACAGAACACTGACATAAGAAGAGTACCAGCATAGAAAATAATGGTAGATCAAGAAGGGCTCATGGACTAGCAACCTGATACCCCCGCAATATTACAGCATATGAAGCATGTATGTTTCTCTTTCAAACCTTGTATAGGTGGCCCACCATGAAATATTATTGAGTTGCAAATTAAATCAGAGTACAACTATAACATTAAGGGCATTTACCATTGGCAGAGACACAGATTTTGTTTTTTATTTAGTGTGTAACAAAGTCTTCAGTAGTTAACTCTACTGAAAACTGTGGTTGATTCTGTATGGAACAGGATATATGAGATGTTTGTGATCTTTTGTGCTGCTCTGTCTTAAAAGTCTGTACTCCTTCACATGGCTTTTATTTTTCAAATATACTATTTTGTTATAGAGAGTAGTTATATTCTATTTTTAAGTTCATCATTAGACAATTGAAAGAAATCACATCTGCAAATACTTTATAATAGTAATGTTGTCCCATACATCATGATAGAATTAAGGAAGTGTTTATTTATCCCTTGTTTTACATTATACTACCAGACGTTAATGAACCTTAAATGGTATAATCTTGCAGGAATAGCTTCACATATAACATGTAGGTTCTTTTCCTTCTACTCTACTTTTTAGCTGTTAATATGTTATTCATCAGGTTGTGAAATACAAACAGGATCCCTATTATCTTGCAAAATAATATGAATGCTAATGCTAATAGTAGCATGCTATGAGAAAACCTAGACTATATAAAAACTTGTATTCACTGTCCTTTAGCATACATAACAATTTATTGATGTATTCACTTTGTTTTGATGAACTAGAAATAGTCAGTCATGTTAATTTCTACTCTAAGGTTCTCATATTCCTGAAAATTTGTTTCTCTTATCCGTTGTCTGAACTTGGAGGGTTACGGTTTAAATATGTTGTGATAATGATGTATTTGTTTCTCTCCCTGGTCCCCTTTCCTATGCTGTTCTGCTGAAAAGTGTCAGTGAACCCTCTCCCCCACACAAACACAGACACAAGGAAGTTGGGTACCTCCAAGGAAAAAACAGAAGATCCTTGAGAAGACTTCAGAGACCAGGCCTGGTGGGGATGTCAGCCTTTGGAGTAAGCCAATGGCAAACATCTGCCAGCAGCTGTATCACTTCCAGCCAGCCAGGCTCTGACAACTTCAATATAATCCACACTTTTTTTATTCCTCAAGTTTTAGTACATCTGATTGTTTGTGTATTCCTCCCTTGCTTCTTGAATAACACCACCCTTTGTTGTATGATATGCATGTTTCCCTATACTAATGCAGTTGTTATTTCTGCTAATGTTTCTGAGTAATGGTAGTACATCAGATGAGAGAGAAAGTGACTAAAGGGACAGGCAGGTTAATAGGGCTTTTGCACATTGAAAAACTACAGTACACATATTTGGTGGTTAAAGATGAAGGGCAAGTTTGGCATAGGATATGAGAAGACTGAAGTCTGGACTGAAAAGTGAAAGGTGAGGTTTAATGCAAATAAATGCAAATGGTGGAACAGGCATAAAATGAACAAAAAAAAAAAAAAGAAAAGAAAACAGCAACCCACCTTATTAAAATGCTGGGATGCCTTTTGACACGGAAAGGTTATTATGTGACTCTATAAGATAAAATTAAGGTTGCCGTTTCAGTACTCGATAAATTTCTGGAGACCACACAGAGATAAGGAAACATCACAATTAGAAAGCATTCGGGGGAGACAACATGGGCAATGAAGGTAATTGAAAGATGAACATATGTAGGAAAACTGCAGGAAAGCATACTATACTCATTGGAAGATAATGGGAACAGGGAAGCTCTGCTGGTGGCTTATGAGTTTACAAAAGAAGATTGAGAGGAAATGGAGTTTATAAAGAAGGATGGGGTCTGACGACATTGACTACATACAGGGAAACTAGTTTCAGTCTAAATATAAGGAAGTATTACTTCGCAGTAAGGGTAGTAAATGCATGGAAAGGGATACTAAAAAGGGTGATAGAAAACCAAATAACAGACTCTGTTCAAGAGGTCTTAGAATGTCTGTAGGAAGAGCCTGAGGCAATGGAAAGGGTAGCTGTAAGATACAACCTACACTCACATTTTTATTTATTTATTTTTATTTAACATTTATTTAACATTTGTTGACCGGGAAAGTCCAACTAGGTTCCACAGATCCTGTTTTCAGCGGAGGCCCGGGGAGAAATGCTCCAGACGCATGTCTTTAGAATGTGGGAGGAAACCGGAGTACCCGGAGGAAACCCACGCGAACGCAGGGAGAACATGCAAACTCCACACAGAAGGCACCCTGGCCGAGAATTGAACCAGAGAACCTCTTGCTGTGAGGCGACAGCATTAACCGCTGCACCACTGCGCCGTCCAATTAAATTGAAGCTAGAAAGGTTTCATATGGGCCACACCCACACACATAAGTCAGACTAGAGAAATAGTGTGTCGTCTCCTACGAACCATAATGTAACATAAATTGAGTCCTCTTTCCCAAGGTATAACGATAATTGTCATTGTCTTTCTTCACAGATTTAATTTTCAGATGGCTGTTTTGGTAAGTTGGTAAGTCATGCAATCCTAAAGTTTACTTTCAGGAAAATTTTTAGCACAAAGGTTCAGATTTCACTAGCTTGTGGGGGCGGTTAACTGTACTGCAAGAAATAATAACAGCATGTGGCTTTAGGAGGATTTCTTGATGTCCCCTTGTTTTTTGTCTACATACATGCCCAGAGGAGTATAAGGGCATCCCTGGTAATAGCTATCATCTGCATATGGCAGTGATGCTGCTGTCAGATTGGAACACCTATCAAATAAGCAAACAGACAAATTGCCAAACGTCAGTTGGTCAAAACCAGATCATCGACAATTCAGTCTGTCAAAACAAACTTAAAACAAAGACAACACCTGCATACACCAGAAAAACTGCTTTTGCAGGGGGCAAGCCCCCCTGCACCCCCCACACCCCCTGATAATTATATATACCAACTCCAATATCGCAGTATAGTGGGGAAAAGGACAAATTTCCTGATCCCTGTCGTATCATGATCTCAGAACTGTTCGACAGACTGAATTGTCGATGATATGGGTTTGAACATAAGGCATTCAACAATTTGTCTGTTTGATTTGATAGGTATCTGTCAGATTAATGGTGTCTTTCATCATCTTGTATACCTTATAATGGCTATGCCCTAGCTAATGCCAATGAAAACCTGTGGATTACCATTTTGAGTCTTTTCAAAACTGAAAAAAATAAAAACACATTTATAAAGCTACTGGTTCCATTCTGTGGACATCTAAGAAGGAAAGAGAAAACACAGTTCCTGCCATTACCTCATTTCTCGTGATCTGTGATCCCTGGACCTGGTTACCCAAGGTAGGGTAAGAGGCTAAGGATACAATAAAGAGGTTTGCTGAAATATTTCACACTAACTGCCCAAAAGAAAACATAAAAAAGCTAAATTTACTCCAAGAGCAACTTTACAATCAGCTTTCAAGGGGCAGAAAAATCTAGGCTCTAATTTAACTACTCCTGACTGTATAAATCTCTCTGTCTCTTTCTCTGTCTCTCTCTTGGGAGTGTTACGAACTCAGGCTAATGCCTTTCTTCACAGCCATGAGAGGAGGAGTGCTCTTTCAGTCATTTTAGAAATTATGCTTCATAGTCTGGGCCATATGATATTTTGCTATACCTGGATGAGTGTTTTTTTATTGTCAGGTTTTACGGATCACTTACCTATTGCAGCCAGATTACCCAGTCATTTTGTGTCATCTGGGCTGAATGATAAAGCTAGAAAAGTTTCATATGGGCCACACCCACACACTTTAGTAGTTAGAGCAAAATTAGGTATAGTACAGTCAGTCAACTGTTCAAGGAACAAACTTTTGGACTGCACAAGGAGAAAGACTGCATCCTTACAGTGACTCATATTGGTGGATTTAGCTCTGCAGAATCTTCTATTTTTTTTTTAATTAGAAAACAAAAAATATGGTGTGCAGTGTTTTTCTACAGATATGTTCTACTACAGTTTCTCTGTGTGTCACATAGTGGTGCTCAGGGGGACAGTGAAACGGAATACACTACTGGTGGACAAAATAACTTTTGGATGTATTCCTTTATTTCCTTTGATTTCATTATTCTCTAACAAAAAAAAAATCACTGTAAGCCAGTGTCTGTTTCATTATAAAACCTTGGAATAGCCAATATAGTTACACTTCCACTGTTACTTGACACGGCAAAAAGCAAGTTATACCCATTTCCTTGACACGGCCACGGATATCCACTAGGATCTGATTAATACAAACAAATAACTAATTAAAAGGAAAGATCTACCCTCACTTTAGTTTAACTCAATCCTGAGCTGGGGTCAAAGGAAGAGAAAGCATCTCACCTTTTGTAAGCTTAACCTCTTGCATGCTTTGGCAGATGATTTTTTTTCTTTGATGAATTCATACCACAGTCATTGGGAAATGTGTAGTTTCTCCTCACAGGTACTCACTGCAAGCTGATGTCAGCAGGTGCTAGGGTCTATCTCAAGATTTTTCAATTATTTCATTGTTTTGGTAATTGATAAGTCACACAATCCTAAAGCTTACTTTCAGGAAACTTTTTAGCACAAAGTTCAGATTTCACTAGCTTGTGGGGAGGGTTAAATGCACTGCATGAAATAATAACAGCATCTTCTGTTTGTGCTTATTATATTCGCAGGCCTTAAGTGGCAGGAAAATTGTATGACTTCACTGTGATATGTAGAGAAGTACTGGTTATATAAGGCTTCCTATTAAAATGTCGGCATTCAAAATACCGAGTGCCAACATGCCAAAAATAAAAGACTTAAACTGCAGGAGAAGAGCAAATCTCAACATTGCTCTTTTTATTTAAACTTTTTTAAGGGGGCATGCCCACTGCAACTGTCAGTGTGGAGGGCAATCCCCCACACCCCCAAAATTAAATATACCAACTCTGAGATCACCATACCTCTGAGAAAAGGGAATATTCCTGGAAATGCAAGTCTATCATTTCAGCCATTCAGTTTCCGTGTTTTGGGACTCACTCCTGACATTTCATATGGTTACCATTATATAATGTACTTTTTTTTCTTTTATATAAATTATTTATTTGCAAGCCAGTGCTGAATCCTGCTGTAACATTGTTGCTGCTTTGATTTATTGCTGATGGAATCAGATGCACCTGATACATTATATATGATCTGCAGGAGTGCTGTTCACTTCTGTACCTACTAATGGAGGTACTTTCAACATACATTCCACTTTCAGTCTGCTAATGTAAGTGCATTAGAAAGGGGCAGAAAAATGATACAAGATGTCATTACATGTGCATTATAGGAACCACTACTCCTGACTGAGGAAGAATAAACAGAATATGACCAAAAAAAAAACTCACAATAAAATTAAATGAATAAGTGAATGTTGGGACATATTTTGATATAGAAATACAGAACAGTGCTGTATCGTAATAGTAAAAAAAGATATGTCAGCAGTTATAAAACTGAAATACCTTGCCACCAATAAATTTCATAGTAATTCTATAACATTCTATGACATTCAGAAGAAAAAACAAAGATCTCCCCACTACAAGCATTGGGAATGGCAGAATTACTTTCACATCTTTTCCCTTCCAGTAACTGCTGCCACTTACACATGATCCGGCAAGGTTCATTCACTTCAGGTACAATTTTGACACCTCAGAAAGTGTGGGGTGCATCTATCAGTAGATGAAGGGCAGCAAGTGTTTTTCCTTATAAAAACCTGCACTTTAGCTATTTTATTTGTCTGGAGCTATATGCCTGCTGTGAATGTCATAAAACAGGCTCTGAGAGAAACACAAATGTGTCACTCAAGGAAAAATTGAGAGAGTCCTATTATAGAAGGTGTCTGAGATACTGTCAGTGTAATTTAAAGGGATGAGAAAATACAGTCACTTCCTTAAGTCTAGCATGACTTATATAAATAGGACTAGAAACAGATTCTAGAAAAGAAAAATAAAAGCAGTAATACAAGATGACATTAATATGGCAGGTACATGACAGCCATTTTGTGGAAAAAATATTTACATTTTATATGAATCATTTAGACTAATTTTGATGCATTAAAATAATTCAAAAAGCTAAAATAAAACAAAATACATTTTTTGAATTCTATGATGGAGTGTTCCTTTAGCACACATTTTTAGACAGAGTATCTAAAAGCTTTCTATAAGCTGAAATTGATTGAAGGAAGAGGGATTCAGATGCAATATCAAAGGTTTTTATAATGCTTGGAACAGTCACTCAGCTGCAACAAAGACCTCTTTGTAATACTCAGACATTATGCAGAGATTAACTACTACACCTGATGAATTTTAAAGGAATTCTTCCAGGTCTATGGCTTCAGTGTAGACACTGCTTTGGGCGCTGTCTGTTAAGTCACTGAATGCTTCAGATGCAGTACCTAAATTAAGAAGTTCTGTTTCTGGTAACAATCTTATTAGCTTGAAGGACATGAACTACAAACATTGTGGATGAACACAGCATGCCACTCATTCCATGGGGTCAAATAAGACCTCCACCAAAACAAGAATGAAATTATTAAACAGAATTCTATCTTCTCTCCCATAGAGCATTAACTTATAAGGTTTGTCACAAGGTCTCAACATGGATAGAAAGAAGTGAAGAGAGCCACTGAACTATTACATTAAAAGAACAAAGTTTTCTGAAAAAAATCATATTCCATTCTGTCTCTTTGTCATATAACTGTAACGTTCCCCTGCTGACATGTCCCTAAGGTTGTTTTGTCTTGGTGTATACTTCACAGGACTGCTTTGCCATCAGACGTTGACCAAATGTTGTCAATAAGGATTCAAGCACATTTTACCAGGTGAAACTCAGGCTACATAGTAACCACTGACTAAGCAATGACTAAGCAGCTGCCATTATACAGAACATCAGAAAGGTTGCTGGCTGGAAGCACTGTGTCACTTTTTAACTAAAAATTGTTACAAGAAATGCAGTTTAGGACAGATGCCAACCTGAAACTTCAATCTTCAAATACTTCTTTCTAATTGGAAATACTGCCTTCTTCCAGATAATGCTGGTGTACACAGACTTTTTCAGAATTTGCATAACATCAAAGGGAAACATTACTGACTGATGTAATATTGTTTCTTCTTCTACCGTATATGCAGTTGGAATACCTTCCCAACCACATGTCCAGAACTGCAGAATCCTCTGGACTCATAGGTGAGTACTAGGCTAATGGCCCTGGAGCCAACAGAAGCCTAGCCCAAGAAAATACCCAGTCGTCCTGTTGCCGGACGTTAGTTCCTTGTGCCTGTCTTGAGCAAGGCTGTTGAAATGATCCCCGAGTTGAATTTCCAGTTACCCATCCACTCATCAAGATTTCTCTTGAACAGGGCCAGTGAGGTGCTCTGTTTGACATGTATGGGAAGTCTATACCTTAGCATGGGCAGTCTCTGGGCTATGAACCTGTACCTTCAGCTTGCTCTGTTGATTGTGGCAATGAGGTTGAGGTCTCTGGAGCATGTGGTGCAGATGGATTCGGATTTCTTTAGATGTAGCATTTCTAACAGAGCTGGGTCAGACATGGCTTTGTAAGTCAAGCAGAGATCGCCTCTAAGTAGGCAATATGAGACAGAGAATAGTTGGAATTGTTTGAGTCTGTCCATATAGGATAAGTGTTTAAGGCCTAGGATCCTCTTTGTGAGGTACTTTTACGGCCTCTCCAGTTGTTGCAGATGTCTAGTGAGGTACATGCCAAATGGGGCATTGTACTCGATGATTGGCCTAATGTGGGAAGAGTAGAGGGAGACAATGACCTCTTTCTTCCTGGATGCAAAACCCTTAGTAATGAGATGTGCCACATAGAAGGGCTTTCTGACCACAGTGGCAATGTGGTGGTCAAAAGAGAGGTTGCTGTCAGACTGTGTTCCCAGATCTCTTATAACTCCTTTTTCTTATAACTCCTTCTATGTTCAGTGGACTACCGTTGATGTGGCAATTCATGGGAACCAGGTTTTTCCCAAAGGGGATGACACATTTTTTGGCATTGAGCTTAAGACCATGGTTCTGACACCAGTCATTGGTCTCAGTGAGGCCTTTCTGTACAATGTCAACATCACTTGGGGAGTTAATAATAGCTCCCAACTATGTGTTGGCCTGGACTTTAGAGAAGTAGATACCAAACAGGAGAGGACCCAGGACCGAACCCTGTGGGACTCCACTCGTGACAGGTCGGCAGTCTGACAGAGTCAGCTACTTTCACACTGTGGGCTCTGTGAGCCAGTTTGCAACCCACCTAGTGATACAGGGGTTGATGCCTAGCTTAATGAGTTTTTCTATGATTCCTGAGTGGGGAATGGTATCAAAGGCCTTGTCCAGATCAAGGTAGGGTGTATGAACCACCTTGCTTTCATCCACAGCTCTGGTGACCGACTCAAAGAAGTCGACCAGGTTGAGCAGGCATGATCTACACTTCACAAAACCAAACTGTGTGGGATCCAGAGTTTGGAGAGTCCCTATATCCTTGTTTATTAGGTCCATGATGATGCATTCCATAGATTTGCATGTCAGACTCATCAGGCTAATTGGGCGATAGTTTTCAGGGTCTGTAGTCCCTCCTCCTTTGTGGTGAGGGATGACTGTTGCAGTGCACCATTAGGTAGTGACAAAGCCAGAGGTGAGGCTGTGATTGAACAAGGCACACAGGTTTGGTGCCAGTTCACTCTGCAGTTCATGTAGAACACAGCCAGGGATATTGTCAGGTCCCATAGAAGCTATATTATTGGCCTTGGACAGTGCTGTTTTAACCTGTGCAGCAGTAATACTGGGTGCCTGGCAATCTACGGGTATTGTGATTGGTCCTTTGGTGGGGGAGAGAGGGGTAAAGTTGGCACTGAATTTATTGGCCAGTATATTGGCAATATCTGTTGGCTGTGTATAGGAGGTACCATTGTGCAGTATCTCACAGCAAATCTGGGTATTGCCATGGAGATTCTTTACATAATTAAAGAAGGCATTGTGGTTGTCATTATTGTCTGCTGCTATTCTGTTTTCATAGCTAGCTTTAGAGGATTTGATGAGGGATCTCAACTTTTTGTTGAGGTTAATAAGAGAGTTTTTCCAGTCTTGGGACTTCACCTTATTCCGCATCAGTTTCCTCCTTCTGTTGTAGAGTTTGTTTATGGCAGAGGTTTACCAGTTTGGCTTCCTTTTTTGTTTTTGAGGAGAGCATCTTGGTTCTTTCGGGTATGGCAAGATCCATGCATTTGTGTACATGTTTGTGCAGTACATTGTATATGATTCGACGGTCATGCAACTATTCTCAATTTGCATGGGTGCCATGAAGTTAGCCACCTCTGTTTTTAGGAGCCCAAAGTTAGCTTTGGAGAAGTTTTTCATGGTGGTTACCTTTGCAGTGAGGGGGAATGTGGATTTCCAAGGTAATTAGTTTGTGGTCAGATCTAACCAGGGAAGAGTTGACTATTGGTGCAGAGCAACGATCACCCATGTTAGTAATGACCAGGTCAAGGATGTTGCTACCTCTAGTGGGGGTAAGAACGAGCTGGTCCAGGACATTGTAATTAATGAATTCCAGGAAACACTGGACAGTTGTATTGGTACATGAGTAGTTTTCCCAGTTAATGGAGGGATAGTTGAAGTCACCCAGTATGAGATTGTTAGGTTGGACCCTAATATTCTCCAGGGTGCTTAGGAACATGGAGTGTGAGCCTTGGGACATGATTAGGGACCTATAGCAGGTGACAACCTGAATCGCTGTCTTACTCAGTGTTAGCTGCACCTGAAGTATCTCTGATGCATTATGTTGGGCTACCAGTCTGGAGGTGTGCACATTCTTTATGAATATGGAAATACCACTGCCTTTGGAGCTTCAGTCCAAGTTCTGTGGTCTAAAGCTATGGAATGAGTTATAGCCTGGTAGTGCAGGGGTGCTTTCTGCTGCCTTGAACCAGGTATCTGTTACAGCACAAATGTTGATGTTCTCCATTTTAAGGAGTGCTTTGTGCATTTTGAGATTTAGACTTCTAGCATTGAGCAGCATGACCCCCAGATTGCATTTGTTTGTAGCTATTACAGTGGTAATTTGGTCTTTGGAACACCGCCTAAAAAAGGCACTATAGGAGTGGCAACAGCCTTGGCCAGTATCTGGAAGCCCATAGGTGACAGATGCAGGCCATCTCTGGCAAAGCATCGAGGTCTGTTAGTCATGTCATCTCAGGCAAACAGATACTGGATCCCCTTAGAATGACACCAGAAACTTAGCCAATTGTTGAAATCAATCATTTTCTGCTTGTACTGTGGTATCATTCTGGGTGATAGTAGGAGGCTGCTCAAGGCTAGGGTCATACCCACCTGGGCTACATAATCCAACAGCTCCTCCATGTCTCCTTTCATGTTGTCCAGGGAGGTACGTCTCAGGACAATCATACCCACATGTACAATAACAGAGTCATATTTGCACCTGTTGTTGAGGGACCTGAGTGTGTGCATTATGTAAACTTTCAAGACAGGAAAAACAAACTAGCGAAAACCACAGCTGAATCAAAAGGCAAGAACTCCACTCAGGCCAGTACAAAACGTAAAAAACATAAAAAACAACAAATTTTATTAAGCCACTATAAAAGCTTTTCGTTAGTACCTTGCACTAACTTCTTCAGACAAGCAAAACATTCACACCATTACAAGTGAGTTTAAATACCAGCATTGAAACACTAAACCACGCCTCTTGCTCTCCCTTTAGCTCCTTAAAGGTACAGATCACAGCTAACTAAGGTACATTTGCAATTTGCAAGGTACTAATGAAAAGCTTTTATAGTGGCTTAATAAAATTTGTTGTTTTTCATGTTTTTTACGTTTTGGACTGGCCTGAGTCGAGTTCTTGGCTTTTGATTCAGCGGTGGTTTTCGCTAGTTTGCATGCATTATGTGACAGATCCTGGCACCTGACAGGCAGCTGACTGTTACTTTCTCCTTATTCAACCTAGTGAGTTGGTTGTCAGTGTACTTGAGGCAGTTGCTACATTGCCTCAGGATGCCCAGGTTCACCAGCTTAATAGGAGAAAGCACAGGGAACTGACCTATAGACATGCCTGGAGGGGTGGGCATTAATAATTTAGTGCTGGCAGCACTTTTGTGTGCTACAATAAATGCTACAAGATGTCTGGTAAAGTGCTAGACTAATAAGCTAGTAAAAGTGCAGTAGAGGAGAGAACTAGATGATCTAAGGGGAAAAATGAAGAGCAGACTTTTTGGCACCACTCAGAAGCTTACAAACAGTCCTGGGTACAGTAAATCTGTATCTGGACTAGACTAGTTATAGGAAAGGCAGGAAACAAGCGCAAACACAGGCTTTTAAACCAGAAAGTTGAAAGAGATGGAAAAACTGCCCAAACATCCAATAAACTACAATTTCTGGGCCAGAAACCACTCCTCTTGTGGTAGATAGGCGACCTGGTGTTTACCACACCCACTGATAAGCTAGAAGGCTTGCCTCCAACACAGAAAGGCTTGGAAGGCTCAGAAGCTTACACACAGCTGTGGCTACAGCAGATCTGCATCTGGACTAGACTAGTTGCAGGAAAGGTGGGAAACAAGCGCAAATGCAGGCTTTTAAACCAGAAAGTTGAAAGAGATAGAAAAAATGTCCCAAACGGCCGATAAACTACAATTTCTGGGCCAGAAACCACTCCTCTTGTCATAGATAGGCTGCCTGGTGCTGATCAGTCCCACTGATAAGCTAGAAGGCTTCCCTCCAACACATAAAGTCTTGGGGGGGCTCAGAAGCTTACAAACAGCCATGGAAACAGCAAATCTGTATCTGGACTAGAATATTTAAAGGAAAGGTGGGAAACGAGTGTAAATGCCTAAATTTCCCAGGCTAGCAGGAACTTAAATTTTTAACATGTCTCTGTTAAAAATACTTCTCTCTCAGAAACTGACATTTAGCTCTCAGAAGCTTGCCTGAAACTGGAGGTCATAAAACAACTACTTTGGAAACCTGTAATTACTTCTGTTTCCAGACAATAGAATGAAACTCCAGCTGTAGACATTGTCTCTTTAGCTGAGATAAATTAACTTTATAAACATCATAAAACTCTGTACTTATCAACTTATTTTCTTAGAGTTTTGCAAGTTAACTCTGTATATTCCAGCCTTTGCCATAATACATACATTTACATAAGCATGTAGTTTATACACATTTCTACTCTGATCCAGCAGGGTGCACTGTGGTTACAATCTTGAAGCTCAGTACAGAACATATAGTTTAATCATAACATCTAGTTCTCTTACATTTGTAAGGCAAGCCTGTGGATCATATTAATATTTACAAATGACATAGGATTATGCACAAAATTCTAGTTAGCTGGGCTGGCAGTGTCACATTTCTATATAAATCATATTAATATTTTCAAGTGATGTATAATTATTGACAAAATTCCAGCTAGCTGGGCTGGCAGCATCTCGGTTTCTCACATTTCTCCCCCATGAGAACTCAAGCTAGTTTTTCAAGTGACACTTGAAAAACATGGCTTGAGAGGGTCGAGCCTATCTGTGAATACCTTACCCCATTCCCTGTCTTGAGATTCTAGCTGCTTTGACATTGCTGATTCCAGTACCATGCTGCACTGTCCCATCATATGCCTGAAACCCTAAGCTCCAACATAGTAATTTGGGATTTTCCTGGCTGGCTCCTTGTAGCCATAGATCCCCCTCAGACAACTCCTGCCTTGTACTGGAAATACTCAGCACAAGGGCCTCCCTATCATGGTACGGTTTCATCATGTTAACATGGTACAATGTGTGCTCCTGCCACCTGCCTAGCAGTTCTACCATGTAGTTAACATCACTGACCTTCTTTACCACCTTGTAGAGTCAAGCTGCCTGCAGCTTGTTGTGTCTGACAGGAACAAGAACCATTACCTGCTGCCCTACAGTATACTCTCTAGCTCGAGCATTCCTGTCATACCAGACCTTTTTCTGCCGTTGGGCTTCTTCCAAGTTCTCCTGGGCTAAGCCCATGTGTTCCTTGAGCATTGTCCTGATGTTTTGGACATATTCCACAACAGACTCCTTGTGAGATTCACACTCACCTTCCCACTCATCACAAATTAGATCTAGAGGTCCCCTCACCCTATGCCCCTACGACAACTCAAAGGGCAAAAAACCCATGGATTCTTGGGGAACCTCTGTGTAAACTAACAATAGATGGGGCAAATATTTGTCCCACTCCCTCTTAAACTGGTCTGTAAATGCCATAGCATGGACTTGAGTGTAAAGTTTAACCTCTCAACAAGACCATTAGTCTGGGGATGGTAGGGGGTGGTCTTTAGGTGCTTCACCCCACAGTACTTCCACAGACAAGCCAGCAGGTCTGACGTGAAATTGGCACATCTGTCAGTCAGTATTTCTTTTGGGAAACCTACCCTGCTGAAAATCTCTAACAAAGCATTTGCCACCTTTTCTGCCTCAGTGGAGGACAGAGCCACTGCCTCAGGGTATCTTGTAGTATAATCTATTACCACTAGGATGTACTTTTTCCCAGTGGAGCTTGGGGTACTCAGAGGCCCCACAATATCCATAGCTACCCTCTGAAATGGCTCCTCAATCACAGGCAAAGACATCAAAGGAGCTTTCACCTTGTCTTCTGCCTTTCCTACCCTATGGCACTGCTCACAGGTCCTGCAGTACCCTGTTATATCTCTGGAAATTCCAGGCCAAAAGAAGTTCTGCATAATACATCTCTTTGTACGTTTTATGCCCATGTGACCTGCAAAGGGAATATTATGGGCTATGGCTAGAAGTGCCAGATGGTAGGCCCTGGACACTACCAACTGCTGTATTCTCTCACACTCTAGCCCTCCCTCAGGGGTCCACTCTCTATACAGTAACCCTTTGTCCCAGCATACAGATTTCCCCTTCCCTTGAGAATCAGGTGCCTCACTAGCTACCTCTCTCAGGCCTTGTAATGTAGGGTCTGAGAACTGAGCCTGTCTCCACTCTCTCTTTGTAACCCTTCCCAGCTCCCCATCCACAGGAATTCTGGCATCCCCTGACAGCGATGCCTCACTGTCAGCCTGGGTACTACTACTCACCTCTGCCCTTGCAGTCACTCTGTCCAAGGGAACATCAGCACCCACAAGCAGCTGTGGCTCACCTTCAAGTCTCACCGCTACAGGGTAGCATCCTCCCTGAAGTAACCACCTCACCAGTCTTGGCTACAAGTGTGCGATCTGTCTGAGTCTCCCCCAGGCTACTAGACCAACATGCTTGTTTCCAAGCCTGACTGCATGTAACTGCATGAACACATGGTACTGCATTATCAAAATCATTCCCTATCAGGACATCTGCAGGCATATCCTCAAACACACCTACTTGCTGGCTTCCTTTTCCACACTCCCAGTCAAGGTAAACCCTAGCCAAAGGTATTTGGAATGGGGTCCCTCCTAAAGCTGCGACTGGAGTAGACTGCCCAGGCAAGTAGTGCTCCTCTGTGACCATTGCAGGCTTCACAATGGTTATGTTAGAGGTTGTGTCTCTCTTAGCACTGGTCTCTTTGCCATTCACTAAGATAGGATATAACCTCTTGTGGTAGTTTGGTACCCTTGTTGTCTCAAGACAACCTACTGTTGACATTTTGTTATTCCCACTTACTGGCTCTCCCACCTTGCCTCTGTGGACATGTATATGTACATGGCCCCACTGGTTGCATTTAAAACATTTAACCCTAGGTCCTGGATGTGTACCTGGACTAGTGGCTTCCCCTGCTACTGGCAGATTCTGATGGGGCAGTCTGGGCTGCCCACCATGGGTTCCATTAGACCCATGAACAGCACTGGGTGTCCCTTTCCTATGCAATGATGCCCTGCTTGCTAGGTATAGGTCTCCCTTCTTCCCCAACTCATCTACAGTAAGGCATTGTCTATCAGATAACCAGATCCTCATGTCCTCAGGCAAAGTGCTAAGGGCTTGTTCCCTCACCAAAAGGTCTGCCAGCCCTTCAAAAGTGGTGACCTGACATCCACTCACCCACCTATGAAAATAAGTACTCAGTTCAATAACATATTCTCACAAACTTTCATCTCCCTTGCTTCTATGCTCGCAAAACTTTTTCCTATAAACTTCAGGTGTTAGCTTAAAAAATTCTAGCAAACAGTTCTTTACAACATTGTAGTTTAAAAAGTCATTATCAGACAGTTTGGACAGAACAGTTACAGCTTTACCATGTAGTAAGGGGGTCAGGAACTGTACCCAGAGCCTGTGGTCAACACTATACAGTTTACATACCCTCTCAAACATGTGAATGAATCTATCAAAATTATCCCCCTGTGTAAACTGTGGAAGAAATTTACTGTCCTTTATTTCTTCTGGGGCTCGGTTACTCCCTTCCCCATTACCTCCATGACTCTGGCAAAGAGTTAGCATCTCCTTTTCATGTTGTCTCTGCCTCTCCTTCTCCTCAGCTTCCAGGCGTAGCAGTTTCTCCTTCTCCTCATTCTCTAGATGCCTCAGTCTCTCTGCTGCTTGGCCTCCAACTCAAGTCTCTTTAGCCCCTGTTCTCTGTAGAAAGGTTGAGCTGTCCATTCTCTGAGTGTTGTACATCCCCACAGTCAGTCTGATCATCCTCCTGGTTGCTATTCTCTGATCCAGCTGTGACCAAAGCTGCAATCACATCTGCTTTAGTCAGGTTTCCATGCACCAGTCCTTTAGCCTGGCACATCTCAGCCAACTGGCTCCTTGTCAGCTTACCATAGTTCTGTGCTAACATGCTTGCCTGCTCTCCCTGACCAGCTAAGCTAACAAAATAAAACAATTGTGATATGAACTCTGAATGTTCACTGCGTGGCTGATTTAGCATAAAAAAACACCTTCAGTGATCACTGTACACAAGCTACAGGAATTCAGTATCCACACCACTACAAGCAAATTAATATGTGATGTGGCTAACTCACCACTATCAACCAATTAATATTTGATGTGGATATCCCACCACTGCCAAACAATTAATGTTTGATGCCCGTGCACTAGCCCAGTAATCAAAGAGCCTCAATCCTCACCACTAACACCAGTGAAGGATGTGCACATTAGGAGGATAAAAACTGTAACTATAAAAACAAAAAATAGCCAAGGCTAATGGTACAAACAGGCAATTTATTAATATGCTAAGCACTTTCATGGTTGTAAATATCCGCACTTCTTCAGACTGTTTAACTACAATAAAACAACACATTTAAATAGTTTTCAAATAGATCACATGACGGTCAGATGGTTAAAAGATCCAATAAGATTTAAAAGACAAATCTGAAGTAGTTAACTTCATTTTATCTGCAACCTGTGGGTATACAGATCCGTATCAGATCTGAGACGGAAACTTTTTTTCTAGCATCTGCTCCAAGCTCTGAGCTCCCCCCTTACCCATAATGCACTACCATCTCCTATCTTCCCCCAGATCTTGTTTGCTGTGCCAGTAGTGTGCATCGTGGTCTCCTTTGCTCTGAGCTCAGGGATAGTAAGTGTTATTAATACTTAATCTCGTGTGTGTCTGAGTGATTTTTTTCCCTTCCTCCCCTTTTTTAGTGTATCGCTTGTTCGTCAGTTTGAAAAAAAAAAAGTTTTGTTAAACTTGGTAGAGTAGTTGTTAGGCCTGCCCTTCCCCTACCTGGGTTTGTGTGTGTTTTTTCTGGTAGGTAGTGTTTTCGTTTTGGGTGCAGGACCATGGCTGATCAGCCAAAATCTGTTTTCAAGAAATGTAAGCTCTCCCTGGCTGATGGTCACACTCTGTGTGTGATTTGCTTGGGAGTGGCACTTTTGTCCACTCATTGTGCTATCTGCACCGGGTTCAATCCTAGGGCCCTCAGGGATCAGAAGGCCAAGTTAGTAGCCAAAAGCCTTCTCCCAGCTTCCATGCTGGAATCTGCCACTGCCTCGGTATCTAGTGCTCAACCTCCCACCCAGACAGGGACTCAAACTCCCTATTCTTCTGGTGCTGGGCCTAATAAAGACAAATCTACAGTTAGCGTGGCTGACAAGGAAAAAGACAAAGAAAGGCACAAAGAGGATAGGTACAAGAGAAAGGACAGACCTCGCAAGAGATCCCTGGACAGGGAGCTCTTTCTTAGTCCCTCTTCTAAGGCCATGAGGCCAGTTTCTCCACGGCTCCGGTCTCCTCATTTCTCACCGCAGTCGTTGGAACATTCAGACCCGAGGCCTTCCTCCCCATCATTGCGCAGACCAGCCAGATCCGAGTCGGTGGCCTCTTTGAGGTCGACTCGGAGTTTGTCGGACTTGGACATGGACAGGATGATGCAGGGATTCATTCAGACCCAAATACAGATGGGAGTCTTGCCAGGCCCCTCTCCCTCTGGAGGGGGGACCTCCATGCCTTTTTTCCACCCCATCTCTCCTTCCCCGATCCATACTTCGGTTTCGGGGCTCTTGGATTTGAGGATTTTCAGAGCTGGTAGCTCGGCGCCGATGGTTCGTCTAACCTCGACTCTGGCTGTTACCTTGAGTTCCTCGGATCTGATTAGTTTGGATCCAAGTGACTCTTGGTGCCATGGACAGGGAGTCGGACCCAAGGGAATGGATTCTTTGGCTCTGACCTTTTCGGATCTGACCCATTTCCTCAGACCTCAGGCTGCCCTTGCTTCGGCTCCGGTCTCTACTTTGGATCCAGGGAGGGTGTCTTCCTTGCTGGATGCTAAGGAGATCCGCTCTCCCCAGGCCTTCGAAGTGGTGGAGATGGTTCTCTCCCAGGGATTGAGACCCCAGCCCATCCCCTCAGATTCCACTCAGGCCCCCCTGGATTTGGTGATGACTCCCTTCATCCGGTCTCAGGGACAGCCCGTGCTAGAGGATCCCCAGGTTAATTTCCCTGAGGAACCCCCTGCGGCTTACGAATCCCCTTCTGAGAGTCCCACTGAAGAGGTTTACCATAAGCGCAAGTGCAAAAGGAGGCACTTGGACTCCCCCAAGTCCCTCACTATGGACACTGACTTAGATGAAGGAGAAGGTTCCCCCAGTTCACCTCCCGAAGACGTCTCCTTCAGAGAAATCATGGAGATCTTCCACCAGAGGGGAGGTTGGTCAGCCCCAAAACCTTCTGGGGATGAGTCAGTGTTCCTGGAGGCCTTTGGCAAGGGCCCATCTACTTCCTAGGTGTCCCCACCAGCAGACCCCGTGGTGGACCTTATCACCATGTGGGCATGGAAGGAGCCTAACACTGTAGAGCCCATCCCCAAATGCCCTGACAAAATTTTATCACCCCCTTCCGACAGGCAACCTTGGTCAAAAGTAGCCCCAGTTCACGCTATGTTGGTTGCAGCGGCCACCAAGATGGAACTAGCACAGGAGAGTTCCTCAGTCCACCCTCCAGACAAGGAGTCCAGGTCGGTGGACAGGTTTGCGAAGCGCGTCTATTCCTCAGCGACCTTTTCAATCCTTACGCTGAACTATTTGGCACATGTGATCTGGCTTCAGGAAGACCTTGCTTTGGAATTCGCTGAGTCGCCCCCAGAGTCTTTATCGCCGCAGGACAGACAGTTGTTCTCTGTGAAAATGTCTACTCTGAAGTCAGTCTCAAACACGTCTATGCGGCTCCTTTCCCATGCCATGGAAGGAGCAGCTAGGGTGGCTGGGACAGGCATAGCCATGAGGCGTCATGCCTGGCTCAGGTTGTGTCAGTTCGCGGACCCTTTCAAGGCGTTGTTTATCAGTGCTCCCTACGGCAGTTCTTCCCTTTTTGGGAAGACAGTATGTGACACACTTGTCCAGAGTGAAAAGCACGGGAAGACTTTGTCTGCCGTCGGGATCCACTTCTCTAACCCTCAGCAGTCCTTCTCTAGGAATCAAAGAGGGCAGAAGAAGATGTGGTTCCAAAAATCTCAGTTTTCCCGGGATTCTCAGGACAACTATTCCCCCAGAGGCAGAGGGGGACAGGATTGACGCCGACCCAGAGGTAGAATTTTGGGTCTAGGAATCCCTTTTCTGATACACCCGGTCAGCAGCCCTGAGAGGTTGCCCGACTGTCCTACTCTGGAGGCAGTTGGGGGAAGATTGTCCTTACACCCAGTGGCATGGGAGTCCATTATGACAGATTGCTGGGTGTTACAGATAATATCCAGAGGTTACACTATCCCATTTGTTGCCCCTCCATATATTCCAAAACACCTCCCGGATGTTCCACCCGCTCACAGGAAGGCGGCATTTCTAGAGGTTTCAAAGCTGCTTCTCAAACGAGCCATCGAACAGGTCCCCCCCGATCAGTCCGGATCAGGCATCTACTCAGAGTTCTTTTTGGTGCCAGAAAAGATGGGGGACCTCAGGCCCATTCTAGACCTGTCAACATTGAACCTGTCTGTAGCCAAACAGAAATTCCAGATTGTCACCCTACAGTCCATTCTACCTTATCTCCAAGAGTGCGACTGGATGTGCTCGTTAGACCTCCAGGATGCTTACTACCACATCAAAATACACAGAAGCTCCAGGAGGTTTCTGCGCTTCCGGCTGGGAGCCAGTCATTTTCAGTTCAGAGCCCTACCCTTCAGTCTCACCACAGCCCCCAGTGTGTTCACCAAGGTAATGGCAGTTGTAGCGGCTCACCTGAGGCTTCAGGGTATTCAGGTGTTTCCTTACCTGGATGACTGGCTCTTCACTGTGCCCAACAAGCATCACCTGTGTCTGGCCTGAGATTACTTCATTCGGTTGGCAGATCTACTGGGAATTACAGTCAATGTTCAGAAATCCCAATTGCAACCAGTACAAGTTCTAGACTTCCTTGGGGCTAGACACTTTGCAGTTGAAGGTATTCTTAACTCCAGACAGGATTTTTCACCTCAGGTGCCACATAGCTCAGATAGCGAACTCCAAGTCTCCAAAGGCGAGCGAGGTTCTCCGAGCTCTAGGCTCCATGGCTGCCTCCAAATCGATTCTCCCTTGTGCGTGCCTTCATATGCAGGTTCTTCAGTGGACTCTGGCTGTTCAATGGTCTTGGCTAGACCTGCCCATGTAATTTCCGATCAGGATCAGTCATGTCTGCAGGACGTCTCTTCTTTGGTGGTTAAGTTCACCGGAGATATCAGAAGGACACCTCTTTGCGTCATCTCCAGTCCAAGCCACAGTGACCACGGATACCTCCCAACTCGGGTGGGGGGGACACTGTTTGGGAAGGACAGTCCAAGGCATGTGGTCTCAGTCAGAGACCCAATTGTACATAAATATTCTAGAGATGAGGGCAGTGCTTTTAGCATTGAAAGCCTTTCACACTGTCCTTCCTCTTGGATTGATTGAAATTCAGTCAGACAACATGTCAGTTGTCTGGTATGTCAACAAGCGGGGGGAACCAAATCCTACCCCCTATGTCGTGAGGCCATGAGAGTGTGGGAATGGGCGATCTCCACCAGTCTGTTTCTGTTAGCAACACACATCCCGGGTGCTCCAACATTTTAGCGGACAGATTGAGTCAGGCTATTCTGATGCCGTACGAGTGGTCTCTGAAACAGTCAGTAGCTGAGGAGATCTTCTGTGCATGGGATCAGCCTTGCTGCGATCTCTTCGCATCTCCGTCCAATGCGAAGTGCAGCAAGTTCTTTGTTCTGATTCCCTCACCAGGGGAAGTCCCCGGAGATGCTCTAGTCCATGCTTTGCCCCCCGGGCTTCTGTATGATTATCCACCATTGCCACTCATTCCGAAGTTTCTTCAGAAAGCTTGCCAACTGCGGTGCATAGTTATCCTCATTGTCCCATTCTGGCCTCGTCAGGTTTGGTTCCCATTCCTTTGGTTTCATCTCTTAGCTCCCCTGTGGGTTTTGGATCCCTGCCCGGATCTAATCTCCCATCCGTCGGGGGCCCGACTACCTGATCTGGGCAGTCTCAAGTTGACAGCTTGGTTGCTCCAGTTCTGTTGATTGCCAGGACTCCCGGTCTTTCATCCCCGGTAAAATCAATTCTGGTGGCTTCTCCTAAAGATTCCACTAGGAAACTTTATTGCAGTAAATGGAAGCGCTTTTCCATTTGGGCCCCACGGTGAAAACTAGATCCCTTTACAGCCCCTGTTCCAGCGGTGTTGGATTTCCTGTCTGGCATTTTTCAGCAAGGAGCTAGTTCCTCCACAGTGAAAGTACAATTGGCAGCCATTTCTAATTTTCATGTTGGTGAAGACAACATTGCCTTAACCTCCTCTAGGCTATGTATGGCTTTTCTTAAAGGTACTTTTCTGTTATGTCCACCTGTCAAGGATTCAGTGCCTCCTTGGGACCTTACCTTTGTTTTACAAGCATTGGTGGCTCCTCCTTTCGAACCTACAGCTTCGGTGGATTTGAAATTTTTATCCTGGAAGACAGCTTTCCTAGTCACCATTACATCTGCTAGGAGGGTTTCTGATCTTCAAGCTCTGTCTGCCATGCCTCCGTATTTGGTCTTCCACAAGGATAAGGTCTCTCTCCGTACTAATCCTTCCTTCCTACCCAAAGTGGCATCTGAAGCAACCATAAACCAGTCCATTAATCTGCCCGTTTTCTTCCCTAACTTCCAAAATAAAGGTGAATACAAACTTCATTTGTTAGATGTTCATAGACAGCTTTGTTTTTATCTTCATAGAACAAAATCTTTCCGCAAGACTGACCAATTGTTTGTTTCCTTTTCCAAAGCATTTCTGGGAAAAGCTATTTCTAAAGTTTCTTTGGCCAGATGGATCACTCTTTGCATTTCACATGCCTACAAAGCAAAAGGTTTATCTCCTCCTGGTATTGTTAAGGCTCACTCTACCATGTCCATGGTGACTTCTGCTGCCTTTTGGTCTAGGGTTCCTTTGGATGACATTTGTGCAGCAGCGACCTGGGCCAGTTCACATACCTTCATTTCCCATTGCAAATTAGATCTGATTTCTAGGGGTAGAGCATCCCTTGGCTCTGCGGTGCTCAGGAATATCCTTCCATAAGGGCCTCCCAGGATTGGAGTAGCTGGGGACTCACCATAATGTTCCATCTGAGTAGTTATACTTCATTTTTCTGCAACATTCCCTGCCTCCGTCCCCCGGACCTTATCCTGTCTTTTCAGGTTTGGTTCATTGGGCTGAGTTGTTTATGTATTTAGTTGCAGCAAACTTGATCTGAGGGAAGATAGGAGATGGTAGTGCGTTATGGGTAAGGGGAGGAGCTCGGAGCTTGGAGCAGATGCTAGAAAAAATGGTTGCCGGCTGAGATCCAATTAGGATCCGTTTACCCACAGGTTGCAGAAAAATGAAGTATAACTACTCAGACGGAACATTATGGTGTGTACATAACTTCTTTTTAAACAAACTTTAAGTCAATACTGCTCATCAAATAAAAGAAAGACAGATATATAATATGTGAAAATACATTTAAAAATGCAATAAGAATACTAAACCATACATACAATGCACAAAAAGTATGCATGTAATAAAAACTGGATATATATTCATGGGGTGAAAAATTCATGGAGTAAAAAAATTCTATCTCCTCAGATTCTTTAACTTCAGGATGCAGGCTATTGAGCATGCATCATTCAACCCAGGGTATTTAAAGGCATTAAGCCTAAGCTGCCAAAGTAGCTCACATTTTTCTTGCCATAAAGAAAATGCCCCCCCCCCCCACATCAGTACTAATCTGGTCTATAACTCTGAATGTGAATGAATGACTGGGGTTAATAAGGGCATGCTTCACTAGAGCATTCTCTGACTTCTGGTTCCTAAGGGCATAGTGATGTTCGTATATTCATTACTTAAGTTTTCTATCAGTCTCACCTATATAGAAAGAAACCTTGGCAGGAATTACATTTAGCTAAATATACACATCCCTTGGAACTGCAATTGTACCTCCCTTTACAAGCAAACTTCTTATTGTTGACTTGGTACATACAACCAGTGTCTATAAATCTACAATAATTGCAAGCTTCACACTTAAACATACCCTTAGTCTTAGGGGGTTGTGACATTTTGTTCTCTAGGAGATATTTTTAAGGTACTACCTCTCCTAAAAACAATAGAGGGTATCAAGAGTAGTCTCTTCCTTGCACTTTCATCTGCTATAATACAATTCCAATTTCTTCTAATGATGTTCTTTATAAAGTAAGCATTGCTGCTAAAAGCAGTGAAGAATGAGAGGAAAAGTCAGGGCTATGGTTACCTTGATCAATTCTACTATCAGGCCACTCAACTGGGGGCTACAAATATATATTATTATCCTGATACAAGCCCTGATCTGCCTCAGAGCTATTTAAAATGGCCCTAAAGTGTCCAGAATACCTTTTATAAGAAACCTCATCAATCAATTTATCCAAAAAATAATCTGAGTATCCTCGGTTTAAGAATAGGCTACATAAGAAATTACAGTTGTTATTAAAGTCAACCGAATTCGAAACCATTCTTGCCACCCAGACAAGCTGACCTTTCACCACAGATTTTTTCTGATACAGGGGGTGAGAGCTGGTGTAGTGGAGGAATGAATTAGAATACGTGTCTTTCCTATGGATGGTAGCAACATATTTCTGTCTGACTCTATCCTTCTGCAATAATACATCCAAATAAGCACATTTTCTTTATGGAAATTGCTAGTGAATCGTAAAAAATCAGTTATGTTGTTAATGTATGACAAAAATTCATCAAATATCTCAACCTCACCTTCAAATATTAGAAATGTATCATCCAGGTATCGGGTGTAATAAATTAAATATTTCGAAAACAAACCACCCTTAAACTTTAACACAACACAGGAGCATGGCACTTGTGAAGCCTCATTGGTGTCCAGTATTTCTGATAACATAAACCTATTAGACTCTAAATCCATGAAACTTAAAAGACTTCAACTTGAGGTATTATATTTCCAAGAGTGTATAAAACATGATATAGTACCTAAGGGCTTAAGGAGTTGGTGATATCCTACAGGCCTTATAGCAGGTACTCTGTTTTATAAATATTTAATCAGCCTATTTAATAAACAAGGCATTGAGCTCCTGAACTGGTTCACTGAGCATTGCACTATGCAAATGGAGGTGTTTAAGGAAATAAATTGATACCTTGAGTTCACAGGTATTAACAGACCCTGACTGCAATAGGTATAAATATGATTACAACAGGATTTTTTCCAGCATTGATGTTCATATTACCAAAGCTAAGAGCATTAAAATTAAAAAAATTAAGGAGGGGTGAATTGGAATATGCCAGTGAGACTGCATACCCAAAACCCTCCATCTCTCAGCAACCACTTGGTTTCAACCAGGAAGTTACAATGGCCGATGTTAATCAGGGTAATACCAACAGCATTGGACCAACGGCCACCTGTATAGCTCAGGGTTCTACAGATGAGCTTACTGAGTCACTTCCTCACAGAAGTGAGAGAATAAACAGCCGAAATGTAAATTGCAGCAATACTAACATGAGCAATGGTTCAGCACCTAACTATAATACACAGGGGAATCAACAGCGACAAAATTTTCAACAGGGGGCTGAGCCTGAATGGCTAACTGAAAGCAGCAGTATTTTATTGCTCCATATAACTAGTTAAATAAGACAGGAAAAACTATTCTTTCTTTTTCTTCAAAGTGTAAAATCTTATAGATGAAGGACTAATTTACATAATTAGAAACTTTGGTGAAGTTTTACAAATAATTTCCTGTCAAAAGCTTGGAGATATAGTCACTTGTTAAAATGAGCAACTCAAGGAATTCCCACCAGGATGCTGCCTTAAAAAAGGATCTACAACAGATGTCATCTACCCTGCAGGAGTTGTCTTTGAAGATGGATGATTTTAAAGAGAACCTAGAAAATCTTAAAACAAGCAGTCAAAAACAGGCTGACACCCTCAAGGAAATGCTACAACAACACCAGACAAGGCTAACAGGAATAGAGGTTTCTCTAAATGACTTAGAAAGCAGACTTAAGGAAGAGGAAACACAGAAAGAACTGCTTCTTAAACAAAACACTTGGTTGTTAATAAAGTAGATGACTTGGAAAATAGGGAGAGGAGAAATAACATCAGGATTTTCGGATTACCTGAAAACACAGAAGGTGAGGGTATTATTTCCTTTTTATCAAGCTGGATCCCTGATTTTTTAAATTTAAAAGAAGGACTTTCCTTTGACATTGAAAGGACACACAGAGCTCTTGGGAAACCTGCCACTAACTCAAACTCTCCTCCTAGGTCAATAATTATTAATTTTTTTTCATACTTGGACAAGGAACTGATTTTAAGATCTGCTTGGAGGAAGGCACCTCTAAAGTATAAACAGAGCCTGATAAGATTTGATAATGACTATTCATCTAGAATAATGGAACAAAGGAAAAAAAGTGTGGCCAATGATAACGTTTCTGAAACAAAATAACATCAAGGCACAACTTGCATATCCAGCTAAGATAAGAATATTGTATGCCAACGAGATGAGGACTTTTATTGACTTAGAGGAAGCCTCTTCATTTATTAAAACTAATAATGTGATTATTTTACCAGAAGGTATGGACTGGATGTCACCTTCTCTCAAGAGAACAAAAGAAACAAATGTCTGGACAGACGTCAAAAAGAAGAAGCAAAAGACTGATACTGTTACAGCCAAATCTTTCAAAGCATCTACTGTGATAAGAATTGTTTTAACACTACTTTAAAGGACCAATTTTACTGCTTGGAATTTTAAAACAAAGGTAACTACTGAAATCTTTATCTATATTTTTTGAAAATAGATGACACATGAGAGTTTTCACATTACCTCAGGTATGTAAAACAGGATACTTTTCTTTCACAGAAGGAGGGTGATATAACACATAAAATAATTATACTGTAAATCCACATACATAGTATATGTGTATTTTCTCTTAATTTTCTCTTTTCTTTCTCTCTCTTCTCTTTTTTCTCATTATTTATTTTAACTGCATCTTGTCTCCCTTTCTAAATTCTCTCCTATTTACTATACTAATATAGTCTGTATATCTTTAGTAACTCACTATCTATACATAGATAAATAATAGTCTAAAATAATCTAGTTTTAAGGTAGACTAATTGGAATAGTGAACTTAATTAATTGTTATTACAATATTTATTAGATTAATGATAGTCACTGTTATGCTTATTGGAATTGGGGACATGTCTGTGATTAACTCTGAAATGTTCCGTTCATGTACATATGTCCTTTGAATTATTTCCTTTTAGTATTAACAAATATATATATAAAAAAAAGAGGGAAAATGTAGTGTTGGTTAAGAGAAGTGAAGCTTTCTTCACATTCTATTTGTGTTGCCATAGCAACATTAAACAATTGCTGCAGTTTCTGAGGACACTGTGAAACGGCAAAGTGCATTTAGCCTCACAGATAACAAATAATAAGAAAAAGTAATGTTTAGTTATTAAAATGAAAAACAACCTAAGCAAGGTAAAATAAATACATAATAGGATTATTTGTAAATATTTTATGATTTATCCTCATAGGATAACATTTTTCTGGAAACACAACTGAAATGTTCCCAAACTACATGTGCACTTAAATGTAGCTGCATGATTAAAAAGTATGCGTCAGGGCTGGCAACTCGGCACGTTAAAATCTACTGCCAGTCATTAGCGGACCAGAGTTCCGCTGTGGCGACCCCTAACCAGGAAAAGCCGAAAGACACAACAACTCAGTTTAACATGCAGATTCCACAAGCTTTCTGCACTGTAAAAGTTACATTTTATATGTTACTTGAAATTGACAGTCTCTAGAGCACATGAAATGATACATATTACTTTTTGCAACATGTTATCTCTGCAGTTCCTCACAGTCTGTACAAACTCACTTGGCAACTGATAGCTATTCATTTAAAATATCAGTTTAAATATCAAATGTGCCCTTGTAATACTATTGACATTTTGATAAAATATAATCTGAACTCTAAAATGAATGACTTGAAAGAAGTGAAGTGATATATAGATTTCAAAGTCAGTTTTTGACACTACAGTATAAGTTGTTGTGTCTTTCGGCTTTTCCCGGTTAGGGGTCGCCACAGGGGAACTCCGGTCCGCTAATGATTGGCAATAGATTTTTAAGTGCCGAGTTGCCAGCCCTGACGCACAATCTTCAACGAAGGTACGCCCATTTACGCATGTCCCCACACAGAAGACGCTCTAGCTGAGAATTGAACAGGACAACGTCTTACTGTGAGGCGACAACGCTACCGCAGCACCACCACCACTGACACTACAGTATAAGTAAAAATGTATATTCACAAGGAAGTATTGAAATGTTTTAGTCTTCCAGTTAAAATAGCTTACTGTCAACATTTTGCCATATCAGAAAGTTTGAAGAGCTAGGAAATTACTATTATTTGTCTTTATAATGATTATTAGACAGATGTTAGACTCTGCTTTGTTTAATGAATTGTGACATGTTTATGAGGAAAAGTGGACTCAATTAGATGTTATTACAATAGTTATTAGATTAATGGTGGACACTGCTATGCTTAATGGCTTACGGGTCATGCTAGCGATTAACTCTGAAATGTTTTGTTTATATACATACTGTCAGTTGATTTATTTCCTATAATATTAACATAATATATAAATGGAGGGAAATGTACTGTTGCCTGTGAGAAGTGAAGCTTTCTTTACATTCTGTCAGCCTTGTGAACTATTTCAATTTTTTTAACACTCATTGATTAGGAACCGCTATATTTGTGTTGTCATGGCAATAGAAAACAACTGCGGCAGTTTATAAGGACTTTGTGAATCTGTGAAGTGCATTTAGCCTTGTAGATAACAAATAAAAAGGTGATGTTGTTTAGCTATTAAATTGAGTTACAATCTAAGGAAGGGTAAATTAGATAACTTAATAGAACAACTTGTAAATACTTTATAAAATACCCACATTGGACTACACATTCCTGGAAACTCAACTGAAATGTCCTCAAATTACTTGTGAACTTAAATGAAGCTGCCTGATTAATAAGCATAATTTACTTTAACAATCTGGTATGGCCACGGTGGTGCAGCAGTTAGCATTGCCACCTCACAGCAAGAGGTTCTCCCATTTGATTCTCGGCTGGGGGCCTTCTGTGCGGTATCTGCATGTCCTCCCTGTGGTCGAGTAATGTATAAAGACATGCAGGTAGGTGCGTGCATGAATAGGTGTGCCTTCTTTGAAGGTTGGGAGTCGGGCTGGCAACTTGGCACCATAAAAATCCACCGTCAATCATTAGCGGACCGGATTTCCGCTGTGGCGACCCCTAACTGGGAAAAGCCAAAAGAAATTAATTTTTACTCTAACAACCTGAATCCATAAGCTGTCTGCTCTATATATGCTACATTGTATATGTCACTTGCATATGACAGTCTCTAGAGCACACGAAAAAATGCATATTATTTTTGCAACATGCTATATTTTCACTAACCATACATTCCAAACTAACTCAATTGGCAACTGACAAGTTACATCAGTCTAAATATTAACTGTGCCCTTGAAATAATGTTGCCGTTTTGACAAAACAAAACCTGAATTGAAAAAAGAATGATTTGAAGAAGTGAAGCATTGTACAGATTTCAAAGATAGCTATTGACACTACAATATAAGTAGAAATGTATACATGCAAGGAAAAATTGAAATGCTTTACACTTTTAGTTAAAATGGCTTATTGTTAACTTTTTGCTTTATCAGAAAATTTAAAGAGCTAGGAAATTATTTCTAATTTGTCTATATAATATTTACTAAAGTGATGTTAGTCACTGACTTGTGTAATGGATTGCGAGTCATGTACAAAATGGACTACTGAATGTTATTTCTGTTTACCTATGTTTGCTGAAATTCTTTTATTAGTACTGATTTAAAACAAGGAAAGAAAGGGAAGGGAAATCTCTGTTTTTGGTCAAGGGATGAGAAGCTTAAGAGCATTCTAACTACCCCGAGAACTCTCTATGATGCTCTAAACACTATTTGATTAATACTTACCTAAGGTAAGTCTTGATTACCATATGAGTACCTACACATTAATTCTAGACCTGATGTGATTACCCATTCTGGAAGCAGGAGGTGCCCTATGCAGGGTGGGAATTGTCAGAGTGATCATAGTTCATTCTTAGACTCTGCTTTGTAAATCTATAAATATGTAAAAGCACTGCACACTAGAATGTAGGGGACCTCTACTCAGAGTCAGGATACCACTGATAAGCCATGTCTTTTCATAAGTGTAAGTTGAAGGTGGTGAGCTGAAGAGTGGGGAAGTAAAGGAAGACAGTACACCTACAGTAAATTCATATTTCATTGGTAATCACGCATTGTCTCCTACAGAGTCCTTTTAGTCAAATTATTTTAGTAATAATCTATTTGTTGTTGGCTTATTTAGTGCATGCTCCTCTGTTGCATTTAATTTATCCAAAATGACTTATCTGACATGTTTGGGATCTCTTAAGGGTAACTAAATATTGGATATTTTCTAAGTCAACATAATAATTGTTTACACTATTAACATTCCATCCTGATATATAAAATACTATAGAATAATAATAGAATAATATAGAATTTCATATCTCTTTTAAGAAAATTCTCCTTATAATAATTTAACATATGGAGCTACGTTGATATTGTTGGTTAAAGGTATGAGTACTAATCCAATAGATCTATATTTATCTATTGGATTAGGAATGACTTTCATTCCATGTTTAATGGGAAATTCATATTTACTTGTATTTGATACATTAGAATTATTTTATAGAAGTACTTTTTTAAAGCCTGACCAGAATTTTACCCTACTTTTATTTGAAGAAGAAAGAACATTAAATTATACTCCCAAGTTTACACACATAAAAATGGCATTCAGTGTTATCAGAGAATATGGTATAACTACTATAAACAAAATAAAAAAAAAATGTTTCTTCCAACAATAACTTGAAATGGATTTAACATTCGTATCATTAAATACTAATGGCTTAAATAATGCATATAAAAGATCAAACTTACTAAAATATTTAAATCTAACTAAGGCACAAGTAGTATTTCTCCAGGAAATGCATTTTAAGACTAATAGCTTTATTTGGAACCCTAAGGACTATACAGTCTTAGCTCAATCCTCCTATAGAACAAAGACAAAAGGAGTATCAATTCTCTGGAAGAAAAACATAATCACTCCAAAAGTTATTTATAAATATGAAGACAAAGAAGGTCTACTAGCGTTTGTTATAATTAAATTTAATAACAGAATATGGACCTTAGCTAATCTATATTGGTTCCCAGGAATTGGAGCAGGAACGGTTAAAAAACACCTAGATTTTATTTCCAACAATTACAAAGGAAATCTTATACTGGGAGGAGACTTTAATTGTACCTTAGAAGCTTCTGAAACCACCAAGAAGTCTTTTCGCATAGCAGCTATTTAAAAATTCTTAAAAAGATGGATTGATTTATTTCATTTAATAGACACTTTTAAACTAAAAGGTGACAAATCCTTATTATTTTCCCATAAAGATTGTAGATTTGGAACACAAACCAGAATAGACAAATTATTCATAGTTCAAGATTTACAAACAAAAATCCTTAACTTCTCAATAGTTCCATGCCCCTTCTCAGATCATGACTTTCTGATAACGAAGCTCCAAATAGAGTTTAAACCTTTAATCTTCTCAACTAGAATTTCATCATATATCACAAAAATTAAAGAATTCAGACCCTGGATGTTGTCAGAACTATAATTATTTCTTGAAATTAATAATACAACAGAAATCAGTAGAGTCATGGTTTGGGACTCATTAAAAGCGTATTTATTTGGTAAGACCCTTAGCTGGTACAAAAACAAAGTTAGAGACTCGGAATCTGAATCATTAGACTTGTAAACCAGCATTTTGACAGCAAACTCTAAAAAAATCAGAATTGTCGAGAAGTCAAAAAAGAAATAGAGGAATTAAATAAAAAATATAATGAAATTCTAGCACACAAAACTTGTCTAGCCTTGGAAAAATTAAAAATAAACTCAGTAGCCACCTCCCCCAGATATCTACATAACTTATCTACAAGAATTAAAATACAATCTAAAGCAAATAACATTAGTAGTATATATCATGAAAAGAAAGGGGAAAAAGTATCAGATATAGGAGACATCCTTGAAGCATTTCGGTTCCATTACATGGAACACCTCAAAAAGAAGATTTAGATACCAACCAAATAAACTTAGATATAAATCTTATCAATATAAAAAAAAATCCAGAAAAAGTAAAACTAGACCTACAAAAACCTATATCGTACAAAGAAATTGTTGACAGGATAAAAGAAAGTAAATCTAACAAAGCTCCAGGGATAGATTGTATAATTACAGAAATTTACAAACTCTTCCCTTCAACAGTAATCTCCCTTTTTCATAAAACTTTGCTAGAAATCCAGTCAAAAGCAAAAATACCACCCTCATGGAAATATTCTCTCATAACATCAATTCTAAAAGATAATAAACCATCAGACCTTTGCACCTCATACAGACTTATATAATTACTGAATAATGAATACAAAATATTCATGTCAATCCTAGCTAACAGAATGAAAATCCCACTTTCAAAGACAATTAATAATGATCAAACTGGATTTTTATATAACAGGCACACACATGATAATATTAAAAGGATACTTACTCTTATAAATGATGTGAATAAAGAAGATAGAGAAACCCTTGTAATCGGATTAGACATAGAAAAAGCTTTTGATTCCCTCAGCTGGGAATATATATTTAAAACTTTAGCATTATTTGAATTTCCTCCTCCCTTCATCTTATTACTACAAAACATATATATTAATAAGCAAAACAAAGTAACGAAGCTGGATACTGCTCAGGATATAAAATATAATGTATTACCAACGAACAAACAATGCAGTATGAGCGCTTTCGGGCAGTTGCCCTTCATCAGATAAAAACTTTACAAATAAAAACTTCTTTTTAAAATGCTCTTTAACCAATCAAAATTCAGTAAAAAACCCGCCTTTTACATAATGTTGGCTTAAGGGGGACTACATCATTTAAACCTGGGTCCCTATGTGCTGTTAATTCAAGGATCCATCTAGATTCAGCTAACTCTGTGTTTAATTTGATCAGGGCTATTGTAAATTTAAAGCTGACTAATGGGGGGGGGATATCAAATTAAACACAGAGCATTTTAAAAAGAAGTTTTTATTTGTAAAGTTTTTATCTGATGAAGGGCAACTGCCCGAAAGCGCTCATACTGCATTGTTTGTTCGTTGGTAATAAATTATATTTTATATCCTGAGCAGTATCCAGCTTCGTTACTTTGTTTGCTTGTTTTGGATTATCCTTACGTCAGCTGGGTTTTGGCAGAGCAACGACCTTTTATTTTTTGGATATATATTAATAACTTAGCCTATGTTAAATTAGGTCCTTTCACCTCATAATCTATCCATATAATGAAAGGTACTAAACAAGGATGCCCCCTTTATCCTATTTTATTTGCTTTGGCTAAGGAAATACTTGCAGAAATAATATGCAATAATCCAAGAATAAAAGGAATAGAAGTCTATGACCAGTACATATCTAAAATAATGTTTTTTGCTGACATTTTATTAACCCTATCAAACTCCAGAGAGTCATTAGGAGAGCTAGAAGAAGTAATGGAGAAATTTTATAAGATTTCAGGTCTACACTTTAAAAGATCAAAATCAAAATTTCTATTTTTAAATAAGAAAAAAAGAACTACAAGTTACAGATAAATCCATCATAGGAAAACAACTTACAAATTATTTAGGAATAGTGTTATACAAAAATATAAACAAAACAATATCAATAAATTATAAAAAGATTATTGAAACAATAAAAAAAAAATATATATATATATATATATATATATATATATATATATATATATATATATATAAATGTGGAACAAAATTATATTAACTTTTGAAGACAGATTGCAATTCATAAAAATGGTCTGATTGCCAAAAATACTATATATAGCATTAGCAATACAGTTAATTCCTGAACGATGCATTCTTAAAAAAATAAACTCGTGTTTAATAAAATTTTTATGGTATCTCAAAAAGAATAGAGTAGCAATAACTCATGACATTAGACCCTGGAAACAAGGAAGATTGAACTTCCCAGAAATAGAAACATATATAAAAGCATCTGTGCTTAAAACTACTATAGACTTGATAAACCCAAATTATGTTGCCAACTGGAAAGAATTAATGGCTATATTAACAAATTAATTTAATCTGTTAAAAAATGTTTAATAGTAGACAAATCAAACAAACCCTGGTACATACTATGCATATGTATACAATATACTATAACAAAACCTTCTAAAACAACATTGATTAATCATTACATCGATTCCTTTAGGAAACTTATCAATACAAACATAGATCTAAAACTTTGGTTTGACCATTTAACCCCATTTGCCATCACTAAGAACTTTCCCCACAAAATATATAGGGAAACAAAATGGATTCTTATGCTGGTTTCAATGTGTACACAAATTAAATGTTTTAAATATACATATGATAAGAACTGCTTACAATATTCCAACACAGAACTGGTTAACCTTGGAGAGCATTCTAATGTACACTCAAGATTTGTGCAGATTAATTAATAATTCCTCATTTAAAAATATTCCAAACCTAATAAGTTTTCTGTACGAATTTATATATAATAGTTGTGAAAAGAAAAATTCCATTTCAAATCTATATAAAGAGTTAATAACATATAAAACAATTCACAAACCATCATACTGGCAGTTCTTAACAAAAGGTCAGTTATTGCAGTTAACAGAAGAAATTAAAACTAACATCTTACTATCAGTTAATTACACCTCTAACACACAGTACTGGAAAATATTTAACTGGAAATACTTACATAGAGCATTTTTAACACCAGATAGCTTTAAAAAGATCAGTACTACTACAAATGTTTTTTTTTCTGGAGGTGTGAAAAGTCAAATAAAGCAGACTGGATTCATATTTTTTATGAATGTAATTAAATTATATTGGAATGGAATCAGTAATTTTTACAAGCTTTATTTAATGAATTCTTTACCTTAACTAAATCATTGATTATACTAAATGTAAATGAAGGTCCCTACCTGAATAAGACAAATATGTATTTGTTATGGACAGTACTTGTTATATCTAGGAAATACGTAACCAGAATGTGGAATGCAAATACACCCCCGACCTTGGAAGAATTCCACACTTTACTGAAGACAACTGCATCGATGGCAATAAAGATCAAAGAACTATGAATCAATCCCAGGCCATTGGCTAAATAATCCTTGGAAGAAAGTTATATCTTTGGTGGACACTCTGCAATAATCAATATTGTATCACTGATAACTGATCTGTTAATTCTATATTTAATAACATACAGTGTGTATAATTGAAAGTCAGGCTATTGTAAATATTGTACATAGTTGTTTAAAATGATATTTAAAAATATTATGTAAATGTTATTTTAAGTGAAAATAAAAAATTTTTTGAGGGAAATAAAAAAATTTTTAACAGGGGAATGACCAGAACCAACAGCCTTTTACTCGGCCCAGGAACAACAGGGGGAAGGGCAACTAGAATTGACGACAGAACCGGAGATAGCTTCTGAGTGTATTTACCAGCTTTCTAATTCCAACATCAGCAGGGTGAGCATTTTTGAACTTATTTGCAGGATAATCCGAGTTTGATTGGAAATTTTTAAAACAACTGCCTGAAAATTGTCACAAATTCAACAGGTGACTTTAATGTTTATAACTATTTGGACTTAAATGTTAATTGCTCACTAGTGGACATTTTAGCCAAAGGCCTCACTTTTCTACCTAGTAAACCTGCTGATATTTCATGGAAACTTATAGATCTAAAGTTGTTCATTAGGAAGTTAAACCTGAAGCTGTTTTTTATGTCTGATGAAATACAAGGTAACAATCCTAGTTTAGATTGTTTTAGAATCGCTAGCACCTTTAATCCAAGCACTTTTTTCACACTTGCAGTATTTGAGCAAATTTGCGAACATGATATTAGGAATATGTATCAAGTTAGTCACAACACTATTGGTGATAATTTAAGCAGTAATGACTGGGAACTGATGTATGAATTAAAAAAATAGTGGGGTTAAGGTCATTAAGCCTGATAAAGGTGGAGGCTTGGTCATAATGAATGAGATACTTTATAAGTCCTGTATGCAAGGAATGTTGGACTCTGATAATTATGAAATAGCCTCCATGAATGAGATCAATACAGTGTATAGATGTATTAAGACTTATTTGAATGATTTCTTCACAGAAACAAGAATTTCTATGGAAATGTTGAATTATTTAAAAACAGTAGCTCCCCAGATCCCAGCTATCTTTGGTATGGCCGAAACAGTATTATGTATCCCATGGCGAAATATGTGGACCACATTTTGAAAAAGTATGTTATTACAAAAAATCAAATCTATAAAGATTCTTGGACTTTTCTGGAGAAAATTAATGGCCTGGCACATAATGAGGTCCATAATTTTGCCACAATAGATGTTAGAGACCTCTACACTGTAATACCACACGATTTTGGTATTGAGTGGGTAACTGAGATTTTATTAAATAAAGGGATTGACAATATAATGATCTCAAGAGTTTTTAGACATCATTCTTAGGAACAATTTTTTCATATTTGAGAATTCCTTTTATATTCAAACGATGGGGGTGGCCATGAGGTCTCCATGCGGGGCTAAGTTTGCTAATTTGGTCATGAGTTTTTGGGAGAGGAAATTTGTCTTGAACCACAGTTTGTTTTCAAAATATTTAATTTATTGCACCCGATACCTGGATGATATATTTCTAATATTTGAAGGTGAGGTTGAGATATTTGATGAATTTTTGTCATACATTAACAACACAACTGATTTTTTACGATTCACTAGCAATTTCCATAAAGAAAAAATTGCTTATTTGGATGTATTATTGCAGAAAGATAGAGTCAGACAGAAATATGTTGCTACCATCCATAGGAAAGACATATATTTTAATTAATTCCTCCATTACACCAGCTCTCACCCCCTGTATCAGATAAAATCTGTGGTGAAAGGCCAACTTGTCAGGGCGGCAAGAATGGTTTCGAATTTAGTTGAGTTTAATGATGAATGTAATTTCTTACATAGCCTATTCTTGAACCAAGGCTACCCAGATTATTTTTTGGATAAACTGATTGATGAAGTTTCTTATAAAAGGTATTCTGGACACTTTAGGGCCATTTTAAATAGCTCTGAGACAGATGAGGGTTTGTATCAGGATAATATTTGTAGTCCCCAGTTGAGTGGTCTGATAGATAGTAGAATTGATCGAGGTAACCATAGCCCTGACTTTTCCCTCTCATTCATCGCTGCTTTTAGCAGTGATGCTTACTTTATAAAGAACATCATTATAAGAAATTGGAATTGTATTATAGCAGATGAAAGTGCAAAGAAGAGACTACCCCTGATACCCTCTATTGTTTTTAGGAGGGGTAGTAATTTAAAATATCTCCTGGAGAATAAAATGTCACAACCCCCTAAGACTAAGGGTATGTTAAAGTGTGAAGCTTGCAATTATTGTAGATTTATAGACACTGATTGTATGTACCAGGTCAACAATAAGAAGTTTGCTTGTAAAGGGAAGTACAATTGCAATTCCAAGGGATGTGTATATTTGCCTAAATCTGATTCCTGCCAAGGTTTCTATATAGGTAAGACTGATAGAAAACTTAAGGAATGAATATACGAACATCAGTATGACATTAGGAACCAGAAGTCAGAGAATGCTCTAGCGAAGCATGCCCTTATTAACCCCAGTCATTCATTCACATTCAGAGTTATAGACCAGATTAGTACTGATGTGAGGGGGGACCATTTTCTTTATGGCTAGAACAAAGTGAGCTACATTGGCAGCTTAGGCTTAATGCCTTTAAATACCCTGGGTTGAATGATGCATGCTCAATAGCATGCATCCTGAAGTTAAAGAATCTGAGGAGATAGAAATTTTTTATTCCATGAATTTTTCACCCCATGAATATATATCCAGTTTTTATTACATGCATACTTTTTGTGCATTGTATGTATGGTTTAATATTCTTATTGCATTTTAAATGTATTTTCACATATTATATAGATGCTTCTTTGCATCTTTCTTTTATTTGATCAGCAGACCCGCGGTGGTGGTGCTGCGGTAGCGTTTTCGCCTCACAGTAACACGCTCTCTGGTTCGATTCACAGCTAAAGCATCTTCTGCATGGAGACATGCGTGAATGGGCGTACCTTCATTGAAGGTTATGCGTCAGGGCTGGTAACTCGGCACGTAAAAATCAACTACCAGTCATTAGCGGAACGGAGTTCCGCTGTGGTATCCCCTAACCGGGAAAAGCCGAAAGACTCAACATTGACTTAAAGTTTGTTTAATTGTCTTTAAATCTTATTGGATCTTTTAACCATCTGACCATCATGTGCTCTATTTGAAAACTATGTAAATGTGTTGTTTTATTGTAGTTAAACAGTCTGAAGAAGTGGGGATATTTACACCCACGAAAGCGCTTACTGTATTAATAAATCACATGTTTGTACCATTAGCCTTGGCTTATTTTTTTGTTTTTATAGTTACATTGGGAGTATAACAAGTACACACATGGTAAAGTACAATTTCTCTTAAGAGCATACAGACATCACAGTCAGTTTTGGGCTGGTTTCTCCATTTCTTTTTTTTTTTGCAATCTAATTTTTATTGCATTTTATTAATATACAAATACAGGTCATACAACAAAAGCATATAGGATCAACATAAAGAAGGTGGATACAGTTAGTAAATACTCGGTTGATATCATATAGGTTCAGCACAAAATTACAAGGAAAACAATTGACCTCTCATGTGCAAGTGTTTTAGAATTTAACATAGAATAGTGAAAGGGAGTCTTAATTTAAAATATTGAATAATCATATGTAAGAGTATAAGATCGTAAACCCAATACCTATTTGCTTTAACTATCTACAATATATACATTTGGCTGTCACTAAGTAAGGAGGTATTAGCATGAAGATATTAGTTGTTTCTACTGATACTAGGGTATAGGAGCATGGTAATAGGGTTTCTATTTTGATTTTTCAGGGGTTAGAGTGGAGTTGGGGACTTAAAATCGAAAAGTATTTAGGCTAGAGTTAATCCTCTATCCGAAGTGGGGATATTAAACAATAGGGAAATAGGGATGCGGCCAGAGGAGTAAGATGAAATAGAGGAGTTAAAACGAGGAACGTTATTATTTAAGAACTTCTATAAGGTTATTCCAGTATTTTGGAAGTAGTTTATTTTCTTTTTGCTTGTTGTCTTTAGCTTACTTGCTAATACATATTTGATAGACATAGACTTGAACTCCTTCCAGGATGTTTTGGACCTATCTAACTAGTTTAGTGTAATATAAGTTTTAAGTAGCGCACATAGCATTACAGTAATATGTTTCAGCTCATATTTATAGGGACTGGGAAAATATTCAAAATCGCCATTTCCCAGGATAGGGTTGACTTCATGTATCCCATTTTTTCAAGTTGTGCTCTTAGGGAGCACCATAGTTTATACACATTTTTACAGGACCCGAATATGTGAAGTGTATCTGCTACCAAATTAAGACAGGTTGTGCACAAAGGCGAGGCATTTGGGCTGATTTTACTTAGGAATAAAGGCATAATGTAGGCGTTATTGTTTATCATGAACTGAGTATATATCAGTTTCTTAAAAGGGGTTAATTTTATTGTTGTGTCAATTGCCTCAAGTTTTTGGTCAAGTGTTATTTCTTTGCTTGGGCTATCCCAGTACTTAGAGAATAGAATATTATCTTGATGTTTAATTTTTGTTATTAATCTGTATACATTAGAAAGCATTTTAGTCCTTAACAGAAGTTGGGTTATTAGTTTCTGATATAGCTGAAATTCTGATGGGGTAACTTTAATCTTGTCTGTAACCAGAGATATTAGGTATAGTATTTGTTTAATAATTATGTAGTATTTTTTATTGACTGCTAATGAGGCTATGATGGCTTCAAAGGGTAAGTCTTTAATTTTGTAGAAGTCCCATAATGTACAGTTCTTGATGATTGGAAAACTATCAAGATTTAACATGGTGTTACTCAATTTGAAGTTGGGGTTTAGATGAATTGGTTGAGCCATCACTAATGAGTTTTTCAAATCGAGAGATGTTATCAGCTTTTGGAACCCAATGATATTTTTTATTAATATATGGTGAATTTTATATTCTTTGAGAGTTTTAGGATTAAGAAAGATGGTTGCTCTAGGATTAATATTGGATGTGCTTATGTGTGCGTTGTAGATTTTTGTCCATATGGGGTTCCAGACTTTATCTGTATGATGGAAGTTGGTTATGTGTAGAATATAGCTGGCATTTATTATATGGTAGTATGTTAGAAAGTCTGGAAGGGCCAGACCCCCCCTTTTCTTTGGGAAGTGTTAATTTAGTATAGCTAATTCTGACATTTTTAGGGTATCACACAAATTTCCCCAATATAATATTCAGTTTTGAGAATAAAGTATTTGGAATGCTTTGATTAAGGACAAAGAGATGGAAAAGAATTTTGGGTAGGATATTCATTTTTATAATAGCTACTTTTGAGAGGAGGGAAAGGTTTAGATTCTTCCACCTTGTGAGATCTTCCATGACTTTTGACCATGTTTTGTATAAATTATTAATTAGTTCATGTTGGGGATGGGAGAAGTTAATACCCAAATATTTAAGTGTATAATTAACTTTGAGCTTTGTTTCTGGAATAAAAAAATATTTATGGCTAAGAGGGTTTAAAAGAAAGATTATTGATTTGTTGGGATTCATGGCATAGTTTGAGATTTGTGAAAATTTGCCAATCGAGCTTAAAATTTTTTCTAGATTAGTTGAAGGTAGTTCCAAATAAATATTTAGATTGTCTGCGAAGGCGGTATATTTCGCTGGTATTTTATATATAAAGACTGGATGATGGAATGTTTTTTGGCTTAATTTTAACAAGAGAACTTCAAGATATAGATTAAATAAATAAGATGAAAGCAGACAACCCTGCCTTGTACCGTTTATTATTTAAATTGGACTTGAATTCTTCTTGTTTATGTTTAGGGTAGTAGATGCCTTGTTATAGAGGGTTGCAACCATTTTGATGTATTCATCAGGGAAGGAGAAGCGTTTCATAATTTTGAAGAGAAAATTTAATTTTACCCTGTCAAAGGCTTTTTGGGCATCAACCAAAATTGCATATTTGGGATATTTGTCATACTTTGTCATATTGGTTATGGTTTCAATGGATAGAGTGTTGTCCCATACATGTCTGTTGTTCATGAAACCTAACTGGTCATGGGATATGATATGTGGTAATATATTTTTTAATCTATAAGCCAGGATAGATGATAGAATCTTTATGTCAAGGTTAATTAAAGCAATTGGGTGATAGTCATTTGTATTGAGGTTAGTGTCGTTTGACTTTTGTATAAGAATAGTCTTAGAGTTATTAATATATAAGTCAGAAATACCAAATTGGATTATATGATTATAAACCTTAAGTAGAATGGGGGCTAGGACTTGCTTAAAGACCTTGTAGAATTCCGACACATAGCCGTCTGGACCTGGGGCTTTGCCTGGTTTCAGTTTATTGATGGCTAAAATTATTTCTTTCACGGTTATAGGCACCTTTAGCAGTTTGCTGTGGGTGTCACTTATTACTGGAAATTGCAACTCATCTAGGAAAGGGTCGTCTAGGCTTTCTAAATCGAGTAATTGGGGTCCGTAGATTTCTTTATACACTTCTTGAAATACATGCATGATTTCTTTATCTGTGAAGTAGGATTTACCCCTTGGTTAATTTGTTTTATTGTGGTAGGAGGGGGCTTAATATTTATTATCCTTGCTAGAATTTTAGAAGGGGGTTGTGCCCATTCAGCAATAAGTCTGGATTCCATAAGACAGTATTGATTTAGGTGTAATTCCTATAGTTGGTTTTGAAGGGTGATCATCTGTTTTTCAATATCTACAGAAAACTTAGTTTGCAACTCTGATTCTAGTCTTCTTAGTTCTGTTTCTAGTGCCAAGGTATGCGATTTGGACTGTTTCTGAATTCGGGATGCCTTTTGGATAAGGATACCTCTTAAGGTGGCTTTAGCTTCTGCCCATTGTATATCTAGGGAGATGTCTGACTTTTCAAAATAACTTGTAGTCTGTGAGAGGAATTCTTGGATTCCTTGGTGAACGGTCTTGTTGTTCAAGAGGTTAGGATTAAGGGACCAATTTATAGGGATGCGGTTCTCATGATTAGGTTTATAGATATTTAAGTTAAGATTAATTTTGGCATGGTCAGAGATAATTCTAGGGTCACTGTTATATACTATTTCATAAGATGAAAAAAGTGCTGAGATTACAAAAAAGTCTATCCTGGACCAGGATCTGTGGTAAGCTGAGAAGAATGTGTAGTTACTAATAGAGGGGTCATTTCTGAAAAGTTCAAAAGGATCAAATAAGTTAAAATTGTCCATTATATCACTTAGAGTGTTAGTAATACCCAAAGGTTGTTTGTTGGATTTGCAAGTTCTGTCCAGCTCCGGTCTAATGGTCACGTTCCAGTCGCCTCCAAGGATCATTAGGTGGTTGTAGAATTTTTTGATAAGTGAATATATTTCATATAGAAAAGAGGATTAATGGAAGCAAGACCCATAGACGTTCAATATAAGTATTTTTTTGTTAAAGCGTGGGATATAACATGTTAGATAGCACCATCTGCCTTTTGGATCTCCACCAGTGGCTATGACTGAACCTCCGAATGAGTTTTTAACAACTATTTTTTTTTAGTGTCATTCACCCATTGCTCCTTTGTCATGTGCGTTTCTTGGATAAGGGTAATTTCAAAAGGAGATTTTTGAATAAGATGTAGTACTAGGCTCCTTTTTTTATTTTGTAACCCTTTATTATTCCATGATGAATCTATCAATACCATTAGGATTTATTTAGTGGGTTGGTAGAGTTTGGACTTTATTGCTAGAGTTAAGTGATTTTACATATAGAGGGGTATATAGATTATGTAGGAATAAATAGCTATAGTGCCAGTAGAGATCTTTATATATAAGTATTTTTTTTTTTTTATTGTTGGGATAAGTATATAGTAATAATAGGGTATAATGACAGCCTCCTCTCTCAGACCTCCCCCTGTGCTTAACCACAATCTACTTCTATCTGAAAGAGATAAAAAGATACTATTTACATGACTAACTATTTTACAAAGGATTACCAACATTCCAAAATCCAACTTACTACCCACACTTGAGCTTCTTGCTCTTAAAATTGACATTTTTTATTTAGTTAATTAACTTATAATGTGAGCCAATACATGTACTTGGTTCAAGCAATGGAGTTAACGCAAAACACATTGTACATATAGTTGAAGAGATTTTTTTTCCCTTTCTTCTTTTTCCCCATTTTAAACAGAATTATATAACAGTACAAACAATCATACCAAGTGGACTCCTATATTATTGTCCACTGGGGGTGATACAACATTCTCACCCCACTTTGTCTTAGTTAGAATGCTAGCCCATCCATTACTTCCTGTGTGATTTCAGACAGCTCGCATCAGCTGTTCAGCTTGTTGTGTATACATGCAGTTATTGGGCTGACCCTAGATGGTCACTTACTTTCCTCCACATCTGGATCCTATAACCCCTAGTATGCTAACTGCATCCAAGTTATTGGGGAGTACCCATGAGCAGCATGTCCTACATCACAGAGCTGATATAGGGTGCTTCCAAAACCTGCCTTTAGCTGCATGAGAAAATCATTTTTTTTGATATGGCTAAAAACAATGCAGTTGTTTAGAGGTCATATGATAGCTAGGGAAAATATAGGGTAACTGATATTTCCGTAGATTACCCTGGGTATTGAGGCAATAACATAGGGCCTTAGCCTGCATTATTTATGATGATTTTAAGAAAAATCAGCCTGTCTGTACTTAGCTAGAGTAGAGCCCCATGTGTATACCACATGGTCTGCTCTGTTCCATTTTAAACCTTGTTTAAACAGTGAGAGTTCTACAGTGTACTCCTTGTTATCTATTATTAGTGTCAGGTCATAAATACAATGCAGTTCTGTGAGTTGGCATAAGGATATATGCATTTGTGACTAAATATGCCAGCCTGACAGTCCTGTCAAATGTCATTTTGGCAGAAGCAGTGTTAATGTGTTCTGTCCATTCTAACCAGAGCTGCAGAAGCACACTACTATTGCACTTACTTTGCCATGCTCTAGCATCCTTCTATTGTTCTTTGATCTAACTTTTGTATAGGAACCACTCTGCTTTCCCATCAGAACTAGTAAGTACCTTAGTCCTCCAAACCATATCTTAAAACCCATGCATCTGTCCGATGAGCTTACAAGCACTACTCAATGGAGATACTCATTCTAATTCAGATCAGGCATCCAGGACAAATTAAACTAATCCTATTCATAAGACTTCCAGCCATTAGTCCACTCCCCTTACATTCAGTCTATTTCATCACAACATCAGTGGTCCACACAGTAACTTTAGGATCATTTCATACTGGATTTCCCTCAAGAGCTTCTCATACTAATTGAACCCTGGCGAGGTAAAAACATTTCCAATGAACAAACACTGCCATCAGGCTACAATACTCTTAGATTCAACAGATTTTCTAAGAGAGCTGTTAGCATGACAATTAGATTTTCAACAACTTTCAACAAAGTCTCTGTTCCAAAACTATTGCCTCTTTCTTCCGTGATAAAAAGCTGACAGTAGCCGATATCATCAGCAGTCAAGGCATTTAAAATAAGGGTGTTCTTCCGCTCTGCTCCATCCCAAGTCGGGCCAAGATAAGGGGTTCTTAGCATAAAAGCTTGTCTCTGACAGTAAAACATAAACAACAAAAAGTAAAGGCTGTAAAAACTAACCAGTTACCAAAACGACAGATTTGGCTTCTCTCTCTTGGCCGATGCACAGATGCAGCATTGTGAGGATCATAGGGACTCATTTTCCTTCCTTTAAGCCATATGTTCTCAGTTTTTTCCTGCACGGAGTGTTTAGATAGGAGGGCGGAGTCTCGCTATGAAGGCTGTGCGCACATAGCATATTTTGAGATGGTACCACAGTAGAACAAGTGGTTTCCTTTAGGTAATATTATCAGTTTACACTTGTAGGTCATAGTTCACTGTGTCAACAGGATAAACGGTTTCTTGGCCTACTGATTGAACGTTGAGACGGAGAGGTGCTTTTTAGCAAGAAAACTAGAAAGGCAAGTTGATGAGATACCTCAGTCAGATCGCCGAGTTAAGAAGTTTGTTTTGGGTCTGCTTTTTCATCAGTTCATTTGCAAGGCATCAGCAGGAAGCTTGTAGGTATGTGAGATCATTTATTTTTATTAGGGTCAGTTTGTTTATTTAGTTTGATGCTCGGATGGTTGGATATGTAATCTTTCTTGCTTTGTGCTTAGCTGGGGATTGCTGGAATTTCACCAAATGCTTTGTGAAATGTGGATTACGCTTCTTGAAGGTCTTTGATGAAGTATGTGACGTTTCTGTGCTGAAAGGAGAGAGTAGTTGGATATTTCATCTGGAATTTTATGTTTTTATTTATCAGAAACTTACAGAAAGGCGATAGTGTTTGTCTGGATTGTTTTATAGGAAGTGGCAGGTCCTGGGCAATTGTGATTTTTGATCCCCTCCATGTAATGGATTTCTTGTTTTTTGCAGCTTGCAAGAGTGATTAGGCATGTGAGGCATTTAGTAGTCTGATGTAGATTTGCCTGGGTGTGTCTGGGACTTGTGCTTTTCTCAGAGCTCTATGTATTCTCTCAGTTGTAAATGTTTGTGCAAGATCTTTGTTTTCCAGGAAGAGACCAAATATTTCCTCTGCAATATTGAGAAGTTGTGGTTGTTCAAACTTCTCAGGTATGCCTGTAATCAGCACATTATTACGCCTTGCTCTAGCCTCCAGATCAATTATTTTTTGTTGCATGACCTTTATAGAGGATTCATTGGCAGAAGTGTTTTTTTGAAGTTCCTGTATTTTAATTTCATTGTCCATAGTTCTTGCTTCGTTCTGGTCCAACCTTGAAATAATTTGTTCCAAATTGTTACTAAACAAGGTCGAGGAAAATGTTTGAATTTCAGACTGAAGTGGGGTAAGAGCTGCTTTCAGTTCTTCTATTATGAGGGGATGCTCAGTTTTGCTTTTCTGTGGCTATGGCTGTTTTGGAGCATCAGGCTGAGATCTAGTTGTTTTTTGTCTTTTGGTGGTTGTTTCTTTCTCTGGAGACATAACTAGTGACAGTCTAGTTTTTGAGGATTGCGCATCCATTTGCTCCATCTTGATTGAAGTTTTGTTTTTTGTTTATTTATTTGTGTTTTTGTAGAGCCCTTGTAATGCTGTCTGGCCTAAGCACATGTGGCTGCAGACACTGCTACACCACTGCTGGAAAAAAAAAGGTAGGAGAGCTTTTCAGTATCCTAGATCCAAGAGAAAAGAGGAAAATTTCTCAACAAGTTAGTAGATTTTGGTCAGCTTATTTTTAGGAAATCCTTTCTTTCAATTTTTGATGCAGCAGCAGCAGATGATTTTAGTAGGTTAACTGGTAGTAGTAAGAGCACACAGAAGTCAGTGTTTCCTAGTCAGCGGCCATCTTAGAATCTGGTTTCTCCATTTCTGTCCAGATCCCCAATAAGATTCTCCACTGGCATAGCTATAGGGTTAAGATCTCAGCCGAGTGGTCAAGCCAGAACCTCCAAAACCCTCTCTGTCCAACCAGTGCTTCATGTCCCTGCCCAAGTAGCTGACACACACACTTTTGAGATTTGATTTATATAGAAACACACAGACACTCCAGGGGAAGGCTGGCACAGGTTCACTAGCTATGACCAATTCTGCCCGGGCTTTATCAGGCTTAACTGCTAAGTGGTTTGCCGCTGTTTCATGGTCGCTGCAATGTAATCAGTCAGTGTTGGGTGTATCTTAGACATTTTAAGCACTCTTTTATCCGTGAGTGTGGGATTGTGTCAAATGCTTTTTTATAGTCTATCCATGCCATAGTTAGAGTCTTCCCCTTTTTAAAGTTTTTCATTATGACGTTATTTAACAATAAATGATCCCTTGTTCCATATGTCTTTCTTTTGTTACCCTTTTATTCTGTTGATTGAGTTTTCTTCTAAATAACTATAAACTCTGTCAGCATCAGTTCCAGTGTATGGTTTATACGTCGTTGGAAGGCAGATTATTGATCTATAGTTTTAAGGGAAGCTTGCAGGTTCCCTGTTAAATAGGGGCATTGCATTTCCTGTTGTTAACCAGGTTGGTGTCTATTTGTGGTACACATATACTGTAAATAGTTCTTACTCATGGACAAATCGTCATGTAAAGATGTTAATACTTTTAGCCAGAAGTTAGGTACTGTACCTGGGACTTGGGTTTTCCAATTAGGAGCTTTTCTTAACTTTGTTTCAATTTCTTTGGCCATTACTCCATCCCATTTCATGTCCTGTACATTTGAAATTCTTACTCTTTCTTTTTCTTCTTCTGTCCATTTAGCATCTTTGTTATGTTCCACAGTGGTGTGGATCACATGTCCTCACATACTCAGTGGAGGGGTTAAGGAGCACATCATAAGTTCCCTCACTGCTGCAGGTGTGGTGAGGACAGCAGCTCCTATACCCATGCAGACAAGTGTTGCCTTCTCTCATTAGTAGCTCAACAGGGGGATTCAATGAATTGAGGGAGTATATGGAGCACTACAACTGATGCAATATATTGGGGAGATTGGGAACATGTTAAGTTTCTCTTACCTCACTGACTGCTTCAAGAGGAGCATGATGTCTTGGGAGGATTGGGAATGAATGAGCAATGGGGGAAGTGATGTATGGATAGGTGGCAGGAGTGCTTGCCTTCATGACCAGAACTCAAGCAAGGTAAAAGGTAAGCCAAATGACAGCTCCCATTGATAGTGTTCTCCCCAAATTGCAATGTACATTGTAAGGGGAACAAATGGACTTGGGCCTGATTGGGTGAGGCTTGATGGTTAAGAGGCAAGGGAGGGGTAGAACATAGACAAAATACTTCAAATGGCACAGATATGGCATACATCACCATTTGTTTTACAAACACTTCTCCATATTTTATGAAAAAAGTATTTGTATATGTTGTCCTACCCTCAGACTGCACTTACTAAAAGGATGTAGAAAACTGACTGAACAGACTGTGAAAGTGAAATAGAAAAACTGAAAAAAGTGTTACTTCACTGCTGTGGTAACTATGTAAAATATCAGCATTATTCTACAAAGAATGATCCTATAAAGGAATGTATTTCTTCGGCAGAAATGTGCAAATGAGTCCACCCTACAGCAGTGGAATTAATTCTGACTCTATTACACAGAAATTTTATTGTACTCATAATGCTGTTATTTAGATAAAAAAATTAAACCGGATTACCTAAATACAACTTTTACTGAACCACAATGGCAGATTACAATAAGGAGATTCCACCAGCTGCATGGGACCCACAGCTTCAAGGGAGACCATGGCCCCCCATCTAGTATAGTACACCCTGGTCATCCATCTAAAATGATTTAAAATTGATAGCTTACTAACTGAATGTAACAGTCAGAGAGGTTCTAATTGTTTTATTTTATATTTTTAATTAAAAAAGTAAAGAGCTTACATCCCACCATGAGTATTTCCTTATACTTGGGCAACATATTCTATTCAGACATGCACAACATTGGCCTAGAATGCTTTGACATATTTAACTAAGGCTGTTTGTTCATACGCATCATCAGCTACAATCTTAGTGTCTCAGCACAGCAGGATGGGTCATACCTCTCAGCTGTCCAGATTTTTGCAGAATATCTAGATTTTTGCCTCATATTTTTGGTCTGCTTTTTGCAAAATTTGTGGTTTTCTGGATTTTTATGGCAAATTATTGAGGAATTAATTCAGTAAATAATAACATGCATTTGAGTTTAAGACTTCATTATCCTTCAGAAAATGCATAGTAAAGCAAGACCTTTTATTCTAGAAACTTAAAGTTTATAAGAGCAATACTTAAAATTTGTCCCTGTTTCACGGCTTTGTCCCCCCATTATTTTTGTCTTTGTCCAGATTTTTTGTGCTAAGAGGTTGAAAGCTATGCTATGGGTGTGTACTGTGCATTCAGCTGATGTAGTAAGAATAAATGCTTGTAGTCTCATTTAAATATTATATGTTTGCTACCCATCAGACTATTTCCTGTATAAGGAGTTAAAAGTGTGTTTTAGCAGGTATAGAAGTCTGACCTTTAGTTAGAAAACTATTTTCTTACTATAGCCCTCAGTTGTCCCTGATATCACACAATATCTGAAATTCTGCCTCTTTCTTATCTTTTTCTGTTCGTCATAAAATTTATGTTGGACTACAGTCATTTAGTAATGACAAATATCTGACTTTCACACTTCATATCCTCTGAAAATGTTATTCTAAGGACTTTGTAATTATATAAGAGCATTATTTAAAAGCTGTCTCTGATTTTGCTTACAAACATAAGTATTAAATAACAGGAGACTGAAATCATTTCAATGAAATCTTTATATATATATATATATATATATATATATATATATATATATATATATATATATATATATATATAAAAGCTTGTAATGATATGTTGTTTCATACCTGTTTTAAACTTCTCATATTTCAAGAAACCTACATTTAAGTATTATTGCATAATTTTCATTTATGGTAGCATATTTATTCAGCTGGACAAATGTAAACATATTTTAATACGATATTATGTATTTCTCTAGACATTTATGTATATTTAAGATTTAAAGAGTCATAGTTATACATTTGTTTACCACTGAGTTATACCTGATCAAAATATTAACTGTTGACTCTCTGCAACTTGATAGTTGATGGATCACAATATTATTTTTGCAGCTGTTCTATGTATAATGTCAAGTTAAGCTAGTCTTGTGATGCATATGGGTTTGCTTTTTGTTTGCTTGCCTTAATGTCCTAAATGCCAAATAAATAAATAAACTTTTGGGCCTTTGTCCTCAATTATTTTTTTATTTTTTTTAATTTGTTCCTGATTCTTAAGCTAAGAGGCTGAGAGGACTGTTTATCACAATGGTGCAGTTTCTGCAAATAAATCCTTGCCATAATATTTCCAAGGAAAATGCACTAAAGGAGTAATAGATTTTTAAAATAAATATAAATTCATTGCTGTTAGTTTAGCCATTGTAATATATAAAGTCAGAAATACTGCAAGAGTCTTGATTACACCTGGGGAGAAGTTAAGATTATTAACGTTATCTGTTTGACTAGATTATGTGCATTTGCAGACAAAAGAAAAACATCCTCTCATCACCCTCAACCCCCTTTTTTCACCCATTTTATACATGGCGTAGGGGTCATGTCACCTGTCTCCATCACCCTCTGTACAGTGCCAGTCTCCTCCTTGCAAAATATGCTCTATTCCTACAAAAAGACGAGTGTCACCTGTAGCTTGTTTCATCACTGAGAAGGCCTCTGTGCACTCTGGATCCTGCTGGTCACCTTAGGAAGCATGGATTTCCTACTATAGGATGGCAGATAACCAGGACCTAGAGTGTGTGTTCATGTATTTATTTTATTTTTTTCTTAGTCTTTGTAGGATGCTTCTCAGCTGAACTAGCTGTTCAGTTTGCTGGGATCTGCCATGCAAGTTTCCTGTGGGTGTCTAGGTATCTGTTAAGTTTCTGTAGTACTTGGATTGGATAATAGCTTACAGAAACCTGTTGGGAACTGTTATGTTGAATGAGGAGAAAGGTAAGATGATTGTGATTCACTTTCCCAATAGCATAGCAATAGTATGGTGAAGAGGGCACTTTTTTTCCTTTACTTCTCAGCTCAATTGAAAAGAGGGGCACAGAAATGTGACCTTGCTCGCTGCTGAACTTTTGGACCGCCAGCCAGATAATGGACCTTTTTTCTTTTGCTCCTTAATGCAGAAGGTCAGATAGTAGTGGATTTTGCAAAAAAGATGGACATGGCTGTAGTGAATACATATTTTAAGAAGAGGGAAGAGCATAGGGTGATGTGCAAGAGTGGAGGAAGATGTATACAGGTGGATTATATGCTATGCAGGAGGGCCAGTCTGAAGGAGATTGGGCAGCATAGGATGGTGATCTGTAGGATGATGCTGGCGTTCAAGAAGAAGAGGAGGAGAGTGAGGGTAGTGCCAAGGATGAAAATGTTAAGACAGGCACTGGGAGGCAGTGAGGAGTTACCAGATAGCTGGGCAGCCACAGTAGAGGTGGTAAGAGACAGCTAGAAAGGTGCTTTGTTTGACATCTGGACAGATGGAGGAGGACAAGGAGACCTGGTGGTGGAATGAAGTACAGGAGAGTATACAGAGGAAGAGGTTGGCAAAGAAGAAGTGGGATTGTCAGAGAGATGAAGAAAGGAGACAGGTGTACAAGGAGATGAGGTGTATGATGAAGAGAGAGGTGGTGGCAAAGACTAAGGATAAGGAGTATGGCAAATTGTATGAAAGGTTGGACAATAAGGAGGGCGAAAATGACCTGTACCAATTGGCTAAAGAGAGGGACGGAGCTAGGAAAGAAGTGCAGCAGGTTAGCGTGATAAAGGATAACGAGGGAAACATACTCACAAGTGAAGGGAGTGTGTTGAGCAGATGGAAAGAGTACTTTGTGGGGCTGATGAATGATGAGAATGAGAGAGACAAAAGGTTGTATGATGTGGGGATAGTGAATCAGGAAGTGCAATGGATTAGCAAGGAGGAAGTAAGGACAGCTATGAAGAGGATGAAGAATGAAAAGGCTGTTGGTCCAGATGACATACATGTGGAAGCAAGGAGGTGTTTAGGAAAGATAGCAGTTGAGAATTTAACCAGATTGTTTAAAGAAATCTTGAAAAGTGAGAATATGCCTGAGGAATGGAGAAGATGTGTATTGGTACTGATCTTTAAGAATAAGGGTGATGTGCACAGCTGCATTAACTACAGAGGGATAAAAGTGATCCTCCACAGCATAAATATGGGAAAGAGTAGTGGAAGCTAGGTTAAGGAGGGAGGTGATGATTAGTGATTAGCAGTATGGTTTTGTGCCAGGAAAGAGCACTACAGATGCGATGTTTGCTCTGAGGGGGGTGATGGAGAAGTATAGAGAAAGTCAAATGGAGTTGCATTGTGTCTTTGTGGACTTAAAGCATATGACAGGGTACCTAGAGAGGAGTTGTGGTATTATATGAGGAAGTCGGGAGTGGAAGAAAAGTATGTAAGAGTGGTACAGGATATGTACGAGGGCAGTATGACAGTGGTGAGGTCTGCAGTAGGAGTGACAGATGCATTCAAGGTGGAGGTGGGATTACATCAAGGATCAGCTCTGAGCCCTTTCTTATTTGCAATAATGATGTACGGGTTGACAGACGAGATCAGACAGGAGTTCCCATGGATTATGATGTTTGTGGATGATATTATGATTTGTAGTGAAAGTAGAGAACAGGTTGAGGAGACCCTGGAGAGATAGAGATATGCTTTAGAGAGGAGAGGAATGAAGGTCAGCAGGACTAAGACAGAATATATGTGTGTGAATGAGAGGGAGGACAGAGGAATGGTAAGGATGCATAGAGGTGGCGAAGGTGGATGAGTTTAAATACTTGGGGTCAGTAGTTCAGAGTAACAGTGAGTGTGGAAGAGAGGTGAAGAAGAGAGTACAGGCAGGATGGAGTGGGTGGAGAAGAGTGTCAGGAGTGATTTGTGACAGATGGGTACCAGTAAGAGTGAAAGGGAAGGTCTACAAGATGGTGGTGATACCAGCTATGTTATATGGGTTGGAGACAGTGGCACTGACGAAAAGACAGGAGTCATAGATGGGAGGTGGCAGTGTTAAAGATGTTAAGATTTGCACTGGATGTAACGAGGATGGACAGGATTAGAAATGAGTATATTAGAGAGTCATCTCAGGTTGGACAATCTGAAGACAAAGCCAGAGAGGCGGGATTGCGTTGGTTTGGACATGTGCTGAGGAGGGATGCTGGGTTTATTGGGAAAAGGATGCTAAGGATGGAGCTGCCAGGTAACAGGAAAAGAGGAAGGGCTAAGGTAAGGTTTGTGGATGTGGTGAGAGAAGACATGCAGGTGGTTGTTGTGACAGAGCAAGATGCATAGGACAGGAAGAAATGGAAACAGATGATCTGCTGTCACCACCCCTAATGGGAGCATCCAAAAGAAGAAGAAGAAAAGTGCTTTCTTACATTCAGCCAGAGTAACTTATTTTAATTGGCTTATGTTATGAGCAAGATGTAACAGCTACTGATATCAAAAGCATTTTTTTTAATTTAAATACAATATAGAGAGTTTAAATGTGACTGGGTCTACTTCTAAAAGTAGTTTTAGCAGATATATATAAAAGAGGGAATGGATTTATTATAAGGCTATGGTAGCTTTTCTGGTTGGAAGTTACACATTAGGCAACTAAAGCAAATAGGGACAGAATCAGAGGGCACTGCATGATCCAAAAAAGGATGTGTGAGAGCCCACAGGTTGAAAACAGTCCAGGAGCCCAAGGTACATTTAATCCTCCAGTACCAGACGAAATAATCATTTTTTGGTACACAGGCTTTTAGGTTTTCCAGGCTGTTTATCTGATAGACTTCTGTGAGGTTTAACAACATGTTAAGATTCACAGTTCAATACAATAAACTACACCGCACATCATCTTAAGATAGCCACTATCACAACATTGCTAGAAAGGTGCAGTGCAGTTATTCTGTTTTCCAGTCTGAATCACTTTTTTATTACTTCCATAAAGATGCCAGAATTACACGTGTTAGAACAATGAAACAGCTCGATTAATCCCACATTTTCTTGTACACTGTAAGGTCTTCAATACAGAGGTAAATTTCTGGAGTAATGCTTTTATCCACCATGAAAATTCACTTGATATGGTTATTAGCACATCTTGCTTAGTTACAAAAGAATAATACAATTTTAATAAATCCATGCCACTATGAACCTTGGCCAGTTTAGCCACTAAATGATGTAAAAGTTTAAGGGCTGTGAGGTGTGTGATTTTAATGGTTAACAGCAGATGCACTTGAAGGGTCCAGGTCTGGAGTCGGCTGCCCTGCTGAGGTCTGATTGAGAGCCAGCTGGAATGTAACATGCCTGATTACTCAGTATTCTCTTCCTGTGAGGACAGGCCCTGATGTGTTGTTTTTTGATAATGCTGGCTCCTTTACAGCAATAATGCTGGTACTGCTTCCCGTCTAATCTAAAAGCAATTATTGTACCTCTCTAAAACAGAAGTAGAACACTTTAAAGTTAGTTGGCTCCAGGTTTTTAATGATAGCAGCAATATATTATTTCCAGATGAGCTTAACTCTTTAAGCTTAAGGAAGAGATTTTTCCACTGGCTGATTTAAGGATTTCTGTAGTACACATTGTCTTAAGTGTCATTACATTCAGCAGGATAAATAAGAGTTGGTTATTTCAGGAAAAGTTCAGCATGCTGTAATAACAATAACAGCACTGATGAAAGATATTGTTTTGAAAAGTAATTATTACATAATATTTGTAAAAGCTACTGAGAAATACTCTCCACAGAATCCTTGTCACCTGCCTACCCAAGCTGTAGAGCATGCCTTTAATAGGTAACTTTTGCAGCACATAGCATAATCCCCCTGAATTAATGTTAACACCTAAAGAAATCATAAGCAAGTCTGGTATGGCATACATGTTTAGACTTGACTGCATCTAGTCTATCTAGAATTTTAAAACCAGAAAACCTCCTAGAAAAATCAGGGAACAAAAGATCTAAGTTTCTAGTCATTGCTGTCGCAACAGTTTGCATGACATGTATTTTTTTTTTTTTACATCTTATGTTTTACCCCTACCACACCCCACCCCACCCCACCCTATGCCTGCAATTACTTAGAAACAAAGTTAAAAAGCACATTTGCAGGAAATGTAAGAAGTCTTAGCATGTAACAGATAGTAGGTGCTAGTGGAAATTTTCAAGTATGGTAAGACAGTCAGTCTCAGGGTATACAGCACATAACAAAGTTGTCAAACTTTTTGTCACTGTAGGTACGCTAAGTAATGTAGTAACAACTCAGCTTAGAAATTGCCATGTGTACATATATTTTTGTTATCAGCTATTGCTGCAAGCAGTTGTGTAAATGTATCATGTTAAAGGAAATTGGGAATTCAAATTCTTTCAATAAATGAATAGGTTTAAAATTTCTACAGACTTCACGTGTGATATACAACTGATTTTTTTGCTGTCATTGTTGATGTTTGCATTGTTATTTGTCGATTAGGTGGGTACATAAATCAAAAGGGCTGTTATCAAGAATGACCTGGGCATTACTTGATGGGATGACTGCTCTCATCTTGGTTATGAGTCCAGAGTTGGAGAAGCAGACAGCGAGGTTCAGCAGAACACAGAGTCACCTGCAAAGCACCACTGGCTATTGGATTTACAAACTGCAAAGCCTGTTAATTAATCTATCTAATCTATTCTACTTGGGATTGCATTTTCAAATATGGGGGACAGATCTAGGCTTGAGGATAGCCATGGAGATGAATGCTGTTTAAACAGAAAAATATGATGCAAAAAAATAATTTTACAAGAGGCAGTCTATAACCGAAAGTTGCCCTCCAGCAGTATAACATTACCAAGGAGTCGTCCTACAGTGCAAAGTGCAGAAGATTTGCTGGAAACATGATTAATATCAAAAGATGTCAGTCTATCACATTGTGGTTAGAACCACAGCCACTATAGTTTTTTTTTTTTTTTTTTTTTTGCATTTGTTTACTGTGAGTTACAATGTAGTACACTCAAGTCACCAATATGCTAGAGCTATCTGATAAGGCCAGTAGTCTAATACCAGAATCACAATGATCTGATAACTGCAACAAGTTAAACAATTAGATGACAGTGAACCCAGTCTCCAGATAAAAAGACTTACATTTTAACATCTGAGACATGCAATGCTTATGACCATGAAAAACATATAGAAAAGGAAATTCACTCTGCATGGAAGCCACAGTATTTTGTTTTTAATAAAGCAATGGCTACTCATAACAAATAGTCATAAAGTATTGTTTAGTAAAGAGTAATAATGTTTCTGCGATTCAGAGTCCTACAAAATTATATGTACCCTACTTAATGCATATTCCAAGGGTCATGTATACAATGACTTTCCCAGTAAATAAATATAAATAAATAAAATTATCTTTTTTTTTTCCTTCAGTCTTTGTTACTACATTATCTTTACAGGTGAGTTTCTTAAGGTTGCTTGACTTCTGGTCATCTCCCTGTCCCCCCCTCTACCTTTAGCCTCTGAGATGAGCAGATCAGGAATCTGATTCATATAAATAAGGTGGAGAAACCACATTTAAGTGAGAAAGTCAAGTGAGTTTAGTGAGAAGCACTATAGCTTTTCATGTAATTATATTTGAGTCTGATCATATACTTTTGTGTGTCGGAAAGTATTGCCAGTATGTTCTGGCACTCCAGTCAAGTACAAGCAGAAAATTATTCAAATGACAATTTGTAATGGCACCTTGCTTTGCCAGTGTTTCACCAACATCTTGGCTGAGTCAATTGGTGTAGCGAGTGTGTAAGAAGCCGGTTTGCAGTATTTGGGAAAATTTGTTATCTGAGTAGCTGCTACATATTATATGCTTCAGGTGTAATTTGTAGTTATAAAGGAGTGTGATAAAAGACCCTCAGGTGTTACAATAGTTGAGTATTGCAAGTTGAATTGAGTGAGGAACATGAGCAGATAAGAGAAATGAACCAGACAATAGCATCGAAACAGCAGGAGTAACATCTGAGAGAGCAGCTCAATAGATAAGGATGGAGAGGAGCTACATCATGCAATAGCAGCGATGAATCATATGTGCTCGGTGGTGGTTGATGATATCAAGGTATCCCTCTGAAACAAGGTAAGGGTGTTTGACTGGAGCACTTTATGGGAATGGAAGATTGAATGCTTAAATTAATTTTTATTTTTATTTTTATTTTTACATTTGTTAACTTGGTTAGTCTGTCTGGGTTCTTAGAAGCCCTTTTTCAGCAGAGACCCGAGGAGAAAAGCTCCCAAAAACAAGTTTAAGTAAACAAATAGTAATAACAAAGATAAACACATATCACATTTTAAGTATACATACTTCTGAACTAATTACATAACATTTAATAAAGGAATGTATAGAATGGATAGAAATACAATGCAATACATATATGGAAATGTTCATGTAGTATTGTAGGAAACTAAGCAGAAATATGATAAGACTAAGGTCAATACATTGCTGAACCAAGGCACTAGGCATGAAGTAAGTAAATATGCAGATAAAGTTGTGTGAACTTTGGAAGTTAATAAATAAATTAAAGAACAGAAATAAGGAATTATGGGAATTGAGTGTAACATGAGCTAACTAATATGGAATATGACTGGAAAAAATGTGTAGGTAGTAGTAAGAGAAAGAGCTAGAAGTGATACAGTTAAGTAAGGTTATCCCTGAATGTTTCTTGGGTATTATTTTATGGTGCATATTTGTAGTGTGTGTGCCTTTTTATGGTTCGAGCAAAAGATTTAATGGTGCAAAAAGTGAGGGTGCATATTTCTTCCGAGTACTGTGCTCTTCTTGTTTATGCTCTGGATAAGTAGCTTGGTGATAATTGAACTGTTTTTTAACTGTAATGTTTTGAATAGACTGCTTCAAACAATTAATAGTACAATCTAAGAGATATGCAAATATTTAAGAAATATGGAGGCAAACCTCTAGCATCAGCACACTATTAGTAAGAATTACGTACCCACAACATCACATCAGTCACAACACACAACTAAATCTATAACTTATGCTGAGACTGTAAAGAGAAATTTACCTGCTAGAACATACTTTTAAAATATCTCAGCCCAGAGCACACTAGGAGTGAATGACCTGAGGTGTATCACCCAGATGGACATGCAGAGAGATGTGATGTCACTTACTCTACAGCTATCAGAGGCAGGAAAGACACTGGCTTTTTGTAGTGTCTTGCCTTCACCCAGAATGATACCTAGATACCAAGACAAGATAATTGGCTTTAACAACTCACTAAGTAGTTGGTGTCATTCTAAGGGGATCCAGTACATGTCACCTGTCATACCAGGGGCTTCCACACACTGGCAAAAGTCTTTCATGCCCCTATGTTGTCTTTTTTGGCATTGTCTCCCTACTGCACATTCCAGTAACGCATACTCAAATGTGGACAATATCATGGTGGCACTAACTCAATGGTACGAGTCTAAACAGAAAAGATACTAAAATATGAGACCCTCCTGCAAACTGAACACATTCATATCTGTGTAGTTACTGAGACATGGTTTCAATGCAATGACAGCACTCCCTCTACTCCCTCTGTACCAGTGTTTAGCACCTATCTTGCCCTCAGGCCCTTGGGTAGCTGCAGAGGTGTTATCTGTATTTGTCAGATTTATATCATGCAAAGTTACCCACAACCCTAACTTAGAGCTCCTGGAGATTTAAATCACCCACAACAAATCCAACATTTACTTCATTACCAACTACAGATCCCCACCAACGTTGCCCAAAGATCATGTACTTTACCTTTATGCCATTAAGGGGGAAAACATCAAACCACATACCCTCTTTTTAGAGGACATCAATTGCCCAAGCACTGACAGTCACACGTGTGCCTCTTAAGATGGATATGCTCGGCATTTCCTAGACTTTGTTTGTACCAATGCACTGGAACAAATTATATAACTTCCCAGTAGAGACTCTAATATCCTTCACCTAATGCTTATCAACCTTGCCTGTGGGTGTACTCCACCATGCATCTCCACATCTCTGATTAAATCTGGCCAAAAATCAGTTGCTTTCTCTCTCAGGATTAGTGGAACCACCCCATTACTAAATGGAACCATCTTTAGGGACTTCTCCACGGCAAACCTACTTCAAGGTGTAGAAGACCTTTACAAAATTCCCAGCAGTCCAATGTAAATGGACCCAACTGAGAGGGCTACAGAATTTACCTCCATTTTTTCAGGCATCTAATAAACAGCTGCCTAGAAACATCTGTGCACATCTGCCCTAAATATAATGGTAAATTAAGGAATAAACCTTTCTGGTAAACCTCCCATATTAATAAACTGTACAGCAGAAGAAGGAAAATAATGAAAAGTTGCAAAGAATTGTCATCTCTCTACCTCAAGACCACACTGAAGCATTCCAAGGAACATAAAAGTACTATTAGAAAATGTAAAGAAAAGTGTGAACTTAAGGTTGTAACAGATACCAAAGGAAACTAAAATATTTCTTCCAACAAAAGCAGCACACACAGCAAACGGAGTATGGGACTCACACTAGATAAAAGAATAAGTAACAAGACTGTCATAAAGTTCAAGTGTGGTCCCTGGATGGCAAACAATCGAGCTCAAACCAACTTTTGAATAGCTCAGTTGAGCCGGTTTATGCAACAACGCATTTGAGGTTGTTGACTTGATGTTTTTAAGGTTTCTAAACACATGCTGCAGTGCTCGCGTGTCTGATCTGTTTGTCCTACATGCTTGGCGTTACGTCAGCCTGTATATATCCTTGTTATGAATGGGACGGTTGATCGCCGTTGTATGTATTTGTTATGATAAGTTTTTAATACATGATTAGCTGCTATGGGGAGGGCTGTTATGAACTATATATGAATGTTTTCACCTCTGTAGGAGTTTTTAATGTTGATTTTAATGATGCCTTTTATTGTTGATTTAAACTATGTTTGTTTATGTGTTTTTAACATTGTGCATTTTCACCCTATGATATACTTGATGCATTTGATTCACAGTTTATGTGAAAGTTTTTTGACATGTTTAATATTCATGTGATGATGATTTTATTAATGCACATTGATTGGTTTGAGCTCGACCAACCAACAGAGCTCTGAGGGTTTTTTAAACTTGCTTAGCAGTTGTTTTTGTAAAAGTCTGAAGAAGCCTCAGGGTGAAAGCGCTTACTGGAATTAAACTCTTTTGTTCAAATTTTGGATTCTTGATTCGTTGTTTGGAGACCTACAAGTGATTTGTTTGCCATCCAGGGACCACACTTGAACTTTATGACAGTCTTGTTAAAATATTTCTTCAGTTATATCAATAAATTAAGGAATAATGTTTAACAATTGTGCTCATCCATAATAATACCACACATCCCAGTCATGAGGATCTAGCCAATATATTGGCAAACAAATTTAGTGATAACATTACCCCACCCACCACCATTGTTGTGCTCACTATCCCTGAAAATTGTCTCTGTAATCACCTTGGAATAAGTTTTGGAATCCATGTCAAAGGCTAAAAATATTGTCTGTATGGGACCACATAATATACCAGGCTGCATTCTCATCAATGCCAAGTAGGAACTGTCTTAACCTCTATTTAAAGTGCTTTTTCCTTAGCCTATCCACAGAGTTTGTCTCTGACACATGGAGAACAGCCACTGTGATTCTTCTATACAAGGGTGACCTTTGTAGAGACCCAAGTAATTATAGGCTCATCAGCCTCGCCTGCCTTATATGAAAAGCCATGAAATGCATCATACCAGAACTCTTTTATGCAAATATAGGCAACTTAAGTGATCTAGACCTGATTCAGTCTGGTTTTATAAAAGGCACGTCCTGTCACCTGAACCTAGTAAACTTCTTTGAAAAGGTTTCAAAGACTGAGGACAGTGGTCACTTTATGCATGCTACTAACATTGACCTGGACAAGGCTTTTAATACTATCTTCATGCTGATATTATTGAAAAGTTAAACAAAGTTAATATGAATCCCTACATTATCTGCTGGATGGCTATTTATAAATCCAGACATATCGGTCACTTGGAAAGGTACGACTTATTTATAACCAAAAAAAAAAAAGTAATAATAAAGGCCTTAAATCTTTCAACCATCCCAACAGATTAGCAAAACTCTCCTTATATTCAGTAGCCAACCAAATGATCTGTGGTGAACTGTGTCTTACTTTTTGAACCATAAAAGACACAATCTTATTGGACCTTATATTTCTACACCAAACAAGTGGCTCTGCATACACTAATAACACTGGTCACAAGTAAAATAAGTGCAAGTTTAATCACTTGAGCCTACAAAACAGTCTCACTTATGTTTAGGATAATCCAGCCAACCACTCAAGATGAGTGAAACAAAAATAATTAGTACACAGTATTTTTGACCATATTCATTAGGACTTCATCAGAATAACACAAAACATTCTACTTTTCATGTAATACATTTTCTCACCATCATCATTTCTGTTAGCTTTAAAGTGAACCATACTCTAAAAAATGAATTGATAAAGTACTATATCACATATAAACCATTTAAAAAATTCTGAATATAAATATTCTGTTATTAAAATCAAACATGTAATGTTTTTAATTCAATTCTATTTATAAGTAATCAGTGAAGAAACCAGTTTGGAAAAGACACATGAAACCCTGTTTCCTTAAAGGTTCTCATAGTAAATACATCTAAAGCAGGGTACTAAAATATATTACCCTATAAAATCTATACCTCATTCATTATATGTACCACTATACATAAGATGTATATAATTGTAGAATATATAGGAAGTAAAATGTATATATATATATATATATATATATATATATATATGTGTGTGTGTGTGTGTGTGTGTGTGCGTGTGTGTGTCTGAAAATGTATAGGATACAATTTATAAATAACTTCTACAACATACAAATAAAAATTATTGTAATATAGCACCCCTAACATTTTTTTCTTACATTCCATAAATATATGTGTATGTATTAATATATGTCCAAATTGTCTCTTGTAATTATAACTGCTCTCAGTTTTAATACAGGGGCTGTCAATATATGGTTGTTCAATCCCGGTTGTCTACCTGCATCTAAAATTACCTGCCAATATAGCTCCTTGTATTCTGTCATTGTCTTCCATGGTCCTCCTCTAGTGTCTGTATCCACTTCTTCAATTATAAAAAAGAAAACTTTCTTTATATATATATTTTTGTGCCTATGCAGAGCATTTGCATTGTTTTCCTTTTTAATATCATATATATTTTTATATATTGTATTTCTAAACGTTCACTCTGTTTTACCCACATAAAAAGAAGGACATTCTGTACAATATGCAATATATTTAACTCCCTTACCATTGCAATTATAGTGTTGCTTGTTATAAATAATTATATTTTTAGCTGTAATATTAATATGATCTACATTTGCCAGTTGTGTAGACTGAGAACAAAATCCACATTTAAAAGTACCAACAGTTTTACATGTAGCTGTTGGTTCTATTTTCTTTCTACACTCCAAAATAACCCTTAAATTCTGCTCTCTTTTAAAATGAAGATAATAGGTTTGGAGAAAATGCCTTGTGAGTCTGAAATTCTAGAGAACATCTTCCAATTTTTTATGTGATTTCCCTTATCTTGTTTACATCTAAATTATAATTCAGTACATAAGCTTCATTAAAATTAGTATTCTTAGTTGTACTATTTTTGTCATCATCTTCGTGTTCATCTCTACTGACGCCTAAAATTGGGGAATATTTAGTGCTCCTCATTTTTTTAACCTCTTTTAATATGTTATTACTAAAATTCTTAGGATATAACCTCTCCAGGAACATATTTTTTACATTTTCATATTATTTTTAAAAATCGTTATCTTCTGACACCATACATGCTACTCTAATATATAAACCTTTAACAATACTTCTTGTTTGCTGCATAGGATGGTCAGTTGTGTAGTGTAAGAATGAATTTGATAAAGTATCTTTTCTATAAAGAGTGGATTTGAACTTTTTCATTTTTCAGTTTATGTATGGTAACATCTAAATAGTTAACCTTTTTGTAAGAAAAAGGATATGCGAATGTCAAAAATGTCGTTATATGTTTTATATATTCAATGAACTCACTTAATTTAGCTTTAGTATCCACCCAAAACATACAAATAGCATCTAAATATCACTTATATAACTTCCAACTTTTAGCATATTAAGAAAAGAATAAGTGTCAAGAGGCAGATAAAAGCCGTAATTGTAAAAACAACCTTGTAAAAAAACATAAAACAATATGGCTACCACAGCTCTGGAGTATAAATAAACTTTAATAAAACTTAAAATAAAACTGAATAAGGTACAACAGATGAGCACTTCCGCGTAATGTAACGCTTCTTCAGATCTAACTACAATGTAAAATAAAACATCTTTTAAACTAATCATAACCAATCAGCACACATTAAAACTCATTAAGTAAAATAGAACAGGATAAAATTAATGTCTCAATCTCTGCCCCATAAGGGCTGGTCTTAAAGGTATACAACCATTTAAACCTGGATACTTATCAGCTTGCAGCCTAAGCATTCATTGCATTTCAGCTGTCTCAGTTAAATTCACTAAATCCCCACCATGTTTACTTAAAAAAAGATATTGCAGCAGTCTTTTTTAAAAATTGCAATGCTTATGTCTTCTTATGTCTTCTATTTCCACGATGGTGCAGCGGTAGCGTTGTTGCCTTACAGCAAGAGGTTCTCCCATTTGATTCTCGGCTGGAGTGCAGGGAGTGCCTTCTGTGTGGAGTCTGCATGTCCTCCCCGTGGTTGGGTGGGCATTCGAAAGACATGCGTAAATGGGCGTGCCTTCCTTGAAGGTTGAACGTTGAGCTGGCACCTCGGTGTTCGTGAAAATTTACTGCCAATCATTAGCGGACTGGAGTTCCGCTGTGGTGACCCCTAACCGGGAAAAGCTGAAAGACAACAACAACAATACTTATGTTTTCTGTGGATATAAATTTTCTTGATGTGCATCTCCATGCAGATGAAACAGGCAAAATTACTACCTCTATGCACTGAAAAGAATGCTGGAGGAATAGCTTGTTAGCACATGACAGTTTGCACCCTAGATATATATATCCTAACATCATTAGGAGTCAGTTTATGACTCCGTGCAAGTGAGGATGAATTTTTTACCACAATAGAGTCTTTACAAGGATACCTCTCACAGAGAGGATATAATAAAGAATTGTTGGCTAAAGAAAAGGAGGAGGCAATTAGTAGAAGGAATGTCTCTGGTAAACTGTTTTTTTTTTCATCTAATAATAGAACAAATCCTGATAGAGATGTACGTCATAGTAACAATGTTTCAAAAGTTAGATTTATGCTTATGTTCACCAATAATGTGAGCCTTATTAGTAATATTATCCAGAAACATTAAAGAATTTTAACTATGGACAGCAAAATAGCTGAAATAGTAGGTAGTATTCCCAGCTTGTTATTTAAGAACAGTTTGAGTTTGAGAAGGTAATGGTATGATAACGATAGGAGAGTTGTGAATAAAAGGGACCATATTAAAACAGGGACTTATGCCTATCACTCCTGTCAAGCATGCTTGACTATTTCCAAAGAACAGACATTTCAGCACTCCATATATAAATTTATGTTTAAACTAAAGAAATACACAGATTACTAGACAAAACATGTGGTTTACCTGGCTACCTGTAATGTATGCAGTTGTTTTTATGTTGGGAAAACCAACAAATGTTGAAAGGCAGGATAATAAGACATCTATATGATATAACAGCTGGAAATTTAAACAATGCTTTGGCCAAACATGTTTCTGAGAATAATGCACATATGTTTTCTTTTAGAGTGCTGCAATGTATTTCTGTAAGTAAACGTGATGGGGATTTAGTGAATTTAACTGAGACAGCTGAAATGCAATGGATACTTAAACTGCAAGCTGATAAATATCCAGGTTCAAATGGTTGTATACCTTTAAGACAGGCCCTTAAGAGTCAGAGATTGAGACATTAATTTTATCCTATTTTATTTTACTTAATGAGTTTTAATGTGTGCTGATTGGTTATAATTAGTTTAAAAGATGTTTTGTTTTACATTGTAGTTAGATCTGAAGAAGTGTTGCATTACTCAAAAGTGCTGATCTGTTGTACTTTTTTTACAACTTTTAATGTATTGTGAATTAATCAAATAAATATGTTCATACACTTTAAGTACAATATTTGCATATATTGGGGTGTAAGCTGCCCCATAGCTACTCCTTTATCCTGCTTAAAGAACTCCCCATCAAAATAAATAAATATTTTTAATATAACCTCCATAAATTCTAAAATTAGTTTAATCTCTATAAAATCAAAAAAGCTACAATTAATAAGTGCCTTTTCAACCCATTTCATTCCTATATCATCAGATATAGTAGTAAATAGATCCACAATATCTATTGTAACAAAAATAAGGTCTTCTCTGTACAATTACTTATTAATTCCCTTTAGAAAATCCCAGGAATCTTTAAGTAGATATTAATTCCCAACCAGAAACCTTTTCAATTTAGTATCCACAAAAATTGACACTGGATGAGTTTTTGATCTGTTAGTTGCTACAGTGGGTCTTACAGGTGGATTTTGTATGTCCTTGTGTAGTTTAGGAATGCCAAAAACTGATGACACTATAACCTTATATATATAGAGAGAGTAAATTATAGAGTTCAATTTTAATAATCCCTTGAAGATATAGATCTTTTAGATAGTAATCAATTTTAGAATCAGCTATATTAATTTAAATTTTTGCATACCAGGAAATATTTATCCCATTTAAGTGAAATATCTGTTTTTACCTGTATATTCTACTGTGCCCATAATTACTATCCCACCACCTTTATCAGGTCTCATGAGCCTGACAGATTATCTCTTAAGTTTTCAAGTATAAACTTTTCCTCTTTGTCAAGATTATATGTAGATATTTTTATTATTTTTGATATAAGTTCTTATCTCTTGTTACACTGTAGCCTAAAAGATTTTCATTTGAGGATGCAGCGGTGGGTTAAAAGTACTTTTCTTCTTTAATGCTTCTTCCTGGGGGGAGGGGTTAATCTTTCATTAGGATACAAAATTTTAAAATAAATTTTCCTAAGAAATAATATCAGATCTATAAGTATGTTAGTAATATCACATTTTTAGTAGGAATAATTTTAAGTTCAATCATAAATAATCTAAAATGATCCTTCTGTAAAGGGAGGTAACCATAATTAAAAATCTTAAAATTATTAAAAATACCAATATAACCGTCCTTATGAATACCACCTTTACTACCCCTGCTTTCCTGTTCATTCTCAATATGTGGCCCCATCAATTCTTTCCTATCCCTCTTTCTCCAGATTTTCCTTTTCTTGAACTGTAGTCTCCCTGTCCCTACTTGTTTCTATAATAACTTTCTTCTGCATTCCTGTTCTTTTAACCTTTTGGATGTTCTGAGGGGAGGAGGACTCTAAACGGTCATGAATATCATAATTACCCTTTCTGTAATTAATGTTTTGTGTAACTCTTGCATACTACTATTTTCAACCTCTATAACTGATGTCCCCAATGTACTTCATTACCCCCCATATAATACTTAGTAATTGATCTTTTTCAGATTTGAGATTAAATTTATAATAATGGGGTTGGGTACATTTTGTTTTCATATTCTGTGAGGTCCCTCTCTAGTTTGTTTTTCTTCCATCTCTGAATATGTCAGTATTTATTATCAATAAATTTCAATATCATAATACTTTCCTTTTTCTTGGTCTATAGTAAATAATACATCTTTATGTTATTGTGTTTAATATCTGCATATAAAATATCCATTTCTATTTAATTCTGTTTGATAATAACCCTCATAATATCAAAACCACATCTATTGAATAAACTAATAAGTTGTTTATGAAATTCACTCCCCTCAATAACATTATTAGGATATAAACCCTTAGCCCTCTTGTTACCATTTTATGATTAATACATTCTTTTAAATAATAATTCTCTATTTTCAAGGTTTTGTATTTTAACATATCATCTTTCAGTTTAAATAAATTCTTCTCATACATATCTGTAACATCATTAAGAGGATCAGAGTGAAAAGAAGTTGTAAACTTATCTGTAAGCCAAAGACACAAATAAAAATTGCTGTATCTTTGGCATGCTTGATACATATTGTCCTGCACCAAGTTATGAGTACTAGCATTTTACTCTGTCCCAGTCTCATCACTGTGCACCATAACTGGTTCATCCCTCATATCTCTTGGTTGCAACTTGGTTCCCAATTTACTATACTATACCGTGAATGTGAAGAATTATCACCCATTCATTCGCTTGTTCTTGCTGTAGTTATTAAGTGAACACCATTTGCACTCATATAACATTCATAAGTTGCTCCAAAATTGTCCCCTTTTCCTTGCATGGCCAATGGCTCTCTCTTAGTTGTGCCCTGGATGTTCACCACATCATATCCTGGTTACATGGAGTGTAGCATCCCATCTTGTCGATCTCTCCATGGAAAAAGATAGAGAAAGTAAATTTACAACAGAGTATTGGCATCAGGAATCCACCCCTGAGTATCAACTGTTTCCCCAATCAGGAAACTAGAAAAGCCAGAACCACTCTCCATAAGATGTATAACACCATTTATGAGTAGAATAAGTGCAAGCTTAATCACTCAGACCTATAAAACAATCACACTTATGGTTATTATAATCCAGCCAACCACTCAGGGTGAGCAAAACAAAAAATCTTTATTATAACTTTACAGCAAAAATTAATTAGGCACAGTGCTTTCATCCATATACATTAGGACTTCATCAGAATAACGCAAAACATGCTACTGCCCATTTAAATACATTTTCTTACCATCATCATTTCCATTAGCTTTAAATTGAACCATATTCTTTAAAAAGTGAATTGATACAGTAATATATTACATATAAACCATTTTAAAATTTCTAAATATAAATATTCTGCTATTAAAATCAAACATGTCACATTTCTTTTAATTAAATTCCATTTATAAGTTATCAGTAAACAAACTGGTTTGGAAAACACACATGAACACCTCATTAAAGGGGCTCACAGTAAATACAGTTAAAGCAAGGTACTAAAATATATTAACCTATAAAATCTATACCAGTTTATTTACTGATTACATTAAAGCTATAATAAAGATTTTTTTTTTGTTTCGCTCATCCTAAGTGGTTGGCTACATACACTAATATTAGGGGCAGAATATCAACAGATATACAAGTCTTGGCCACTCTGGCAGCATAGAGGGATAAAGTCCTGACTAAGGCCCTGATGACTTGTGTTCTATTAGTGGCTTGGACAACTGATGAAAAGGCAGGGTGGGATAGGCATGCTCATCCTGGAAGGGAGAGCACTCATTGATAATGCACCCTAAGGAGAGGAGTGATCTATAGAGGGGAGTTGCCTTCAGACAAAGTTGACAAGCATAAAAAGAACTCTCCCTAGATGTCAGTATAGATGGCAAGACACCCTTAGCATCCACAACTGGCCCCAGCAAATACCACAGTAGTCCAGGGTAGGAGGATGGCTGGTAGATCCAGGGGGATATGGTGCACTGGGGGCCAGGCCGGTACCGGCAGTACCAAAAAATAACAAGTGAATAAACAAGTCTTGTTGGAAGGATAGGATTGGAACTCAACATATTCCAAGCCTATGGAATACATTACCCTACAAGTCAAGCAATGTACTACTCTGGCTACCTTTAAGGGTAGTCTTGATAACTATGATTGGATGGGTAAGTATAACTTTACAAAAGAACAAGCTGCAAGGAAATATGAATAACAACCAGAACTGAGAAAAACACACTTTATAATAGCAAAGCTTTCGGATAAAATCCTTCCTCAATACTAATACAAACAAATCTAAAAACCAAATGGTTTAAATACAGGTCATTGAAGTCACATGACCAGCAGTCCAAAAATCATGTGACCACAAGTATATAAAACAAATCATTAAAATTAGAAAAATTAGAAAAAAACATAACATTATCGCAGCCTAGTATGTTGCAATTTAACAAGAACAGGTTTCAAGGTAATCATATTATTTAAACCTGGAAAATGGTCAGAGTTCAACCTAAGAATCCATTCATACTCTTTTAATTCAAGTAAATTACCACTATCACCACCTCTGGCAGGAGGTCAGATTACATCAATAACTCTAAAGGAGAATCTATGTTCAATACCTGAATCAACTATGTGCTTATACAAGGCATTACTGTCAATGGCCCTTCTAATCTCCGATTTGTGTTCAATGATGCGTTCTTTTAGCTTTCTAGTGGTCTTACCCACATAGAATGCAGTACATTTCAAGCAATTAGCTAAGTACACCACATTAGATGTAACACAAGTGGTAGAAAAATTAAACTGATAAACTTTACCACTAATAGGATGTTTGAACTTATCACTGCAACCAACCACGATATCAGAACAGCAGGAACAATTCAAACAGCCATACGTGCCGGGCTTAGTGGTAAAAGTCCTCTCTACAGGCCTGAAAAAATCTTTGTAACATAACATATTCTTCAAGGACTTCATATTTCTATATGAGAAAAAAGGCCTGTCACCAAGAATGTCTTTAATCTCGCTAGAGGCCATTAGTACAACCCAATTCCTCTGTATTATTTGTTTTACAAAACAAGTCAAGGTATTATAACTAGTAAGATACCTAGTGCATACTTTTGAACATTCTAGGTTAACAGAACCAACATCATCCCCAAAAAAAAATCGGCTTCAGCGTTGTCTTCCTATTAACTAAAACTTTATTTTTTAAATCTAAAACTAGTTTAGAATCATAACCACTATCCAGAAACTCTTTGGACATCTCATCCAACTGTAAATTAAATGTAGCATCATCAGTATTTAATCTACTAACTCTATTAAACTGTGAAGTAACAATCCCCTTAAAGACATGTGGGGCATGCATGCTGGAATAATTAATGTATCTTTCAGAGTTTATCTCCTTTTTGTGAATACTGGTATGGATAGAACCCTCACGTAGTTGTATCTTAACATCCAAGAAATTAATCTCACTATCAGAGGCATCCATCTTAAATTTCAAGAAACTGGTGGTTGCATTTAAATAATGAACAAATTCATTCAACTGTGAAAGGGAACCTTTCCAAACCATAAAACAATCATCAACGAAATGTTGATAAAAACATATATTACTTACAAAAGAATTATCCAAATTATAAATATAAGCTTTCTCCCATTGGTATAACACCAAGTTGGAATAAGTGTTAGCCACAGAAGTACCCATGGCTACACCAGTGAGTTGCAAATATAAGCATTCATCAAACAGAAAAATATTGTTCCTCAAAACTACATCTAGAAGAGAACAAATATTCTCAACAGATCTATTCACAAGAGAAGACTGTGAGATCAAAAATTGTCTGATAGACTCAATACCAAAATCATGCGGTATTACAGTAAAAAGTGATGCTATATCAAGCGTTACAAACAAATACTCACTTTGTCGACAGGAACCACCAATACTATTAAACCAAACACGCAATTTACAAAGGAAATCAGATGTATCTCTTAGCACAGAAGTGCATTTAGGTAAATATAGTTGCAATTGTGTTTGCAAATATATAGATATAGGTTCGGTGATCCACCCCCCCTCCCGATACAATTGGTCTCATGGGGGGTGTTGGTCACTGACTTGTGTATCTTAGGCAGCCCATAGAGACAAGGAATAATTGGACAAGAAACAGTAAAAAAATGAAATAAATCCAGAGTAATATCACCACTAATTTGCAAGTCATAGATCACCATATTGACATAACTAATACATCTTTTAACATCTATTGATGTAATACGTTTAAAAGCCTCAACATCATTCAGTAGAACAGAAACTAAAGATATATACTTAGGCCGATCCATAAGGACTACAGCCCCACCTTTATCGGCTTGTTTAATCACTAAATCTTTGCTCGGCAGGGGCGGCTCGTGCTATAGGGCTGCAGGACTGCAGCCCTCCCACCTGTAAAATGTGCCCCCCCACCTGTTTATAAAATAAAGTCCCAGTCCCCAGCCCCCCCCACCGTCCCGTAGAACATATACAAAAAAAAGTAAAATAAACAGAAATTCTCGGACTTTGCGCATGCGTACTTAGTTCCTGGCTGCTGTGTTAGGCAGACCAGAACTCAAAGCACGCATGCTCAAGCATTCCTGAGCTCCAGACTGCTTAGTTAGGCAGTCCGGATAGGGAAGGGAGTTATCTCCACCCTTCCGACCCAGAGATCTATTGCGGTGGTGACCACACATACCAGATGGTCACCGGACTGCATTGCCCACAGGCTAGGCCAATTGCAGGAGGATCCAGCCTCCTCACATATCGCGGGAGACCAAGCGCAGGCTAGGAGGACCACTTATGGAGGATATTGTGGGAGACCGGGCTAGGAGGAGGACCGATTGGGGCATTCATGGATCGCTTGGAAGAGCAGACCAATCGGGGAAACAGCAGCTAAGGTGTGTGTGTGTGTGTGTGTGTGTGTGTGTGTGTGTGTGTGTGTGTGTGTGTGTGTGTGTGTGTGTGTGGTGCACGTTATGGTTTTGGCTGTAAATGGCCCAAGTTCATTTACCTGATATACGATTAAACAAAATAAAACAAAAAAAAAGAAAAGCTGACACTGTACCATATAAGGGGCTCACAAACAGTTTCTGTTTAAAACACTAGTTTAACAGCTACCCAAAGAATGTGGGAACAAATAAAGTGTATTTTGAGGAAGAGGCTGTTGATATCAAAGGTATTGCAAGGTTTAGTACTTTATTTCATGCTTTTAGTGACATTACTTGTAATGCAGCAGGAAGGAAAATTATCTCTCTCTCTCTGTCTTTAATATAAATATTTGTAGGGCAGAAGGCAAACTGGTTGTCATGCTTGTAAGGATGTTCAGCTTTATAGCATATTAGATTAAATGGAAAGAAAAGCAAAGTGATATAATAAACTAGCAGCAAGAAGGCTTCACCAGTAAAGGGAAAGTACCAGCTGCAAAATTAAGAGGCTAAAGGAGTGAGAGTGTTCATATTAGGTGATCTAAAAGTTAGCAATGTGAGGAGATAAAACATTTTGGATAGATAATGGGATACATCAGAAAAGAACTGATTAGTACAGGACAAAAACTGTTATAACTCCACTAAGACCGTCAATGCGAACCCACTCTGGAATTTTGCATTATGTGTATTCTTTCAAGTGTTCTTCGGGAATTCTTATGAAGTAGGGGACAATAAGTAGGATTTAGAGCTTATCACATAGCTAGAATATATATATATATATATATATATATATATATATATATATATATATATATATATATATAGTTTCAAAAATAGCATTTTCAGGTAGCTAATAAAATGAGCTATCACTTCATGCAAATCAAGACATTTTGCACCATTTCATGGTGAAGCTTGGTTTATTTTCACAAGGTACTGCTGTGGTTTGACTATTCAGAAAATTGTGGTGCCCCATGCCATGCCAAGACCCTGCTTGGCCTGTAATTAGTGGATTTTCTGTTGACATTTTAGTTACACATCTGGTATGTACTTATATTATATTATATTATATTATATTATATTATATTATATTATATTATATTATATTATATTATATTATACTATATATGCATGCATGTATGCATTACTGTTGTAGTAGGATGATACGACACAGGAATTTCATTTGAACAATATCTGAAGCTATAATTGTGAGTGTGATAAAATACAAGTAATACTGATGTTAAGTGTTTATATTGTGTGCATAATAGGTGAGTACTTTAGAAGTGATTGTGTTGTGATGTAAATGTGGATGGTGCACATATTAGGCATGCACTTTGCAAGTGTTTGTGTTGCGATATGCATCTGTGTGATATATATATATTTCGGTTTGTACTTTATAAGTGACCATGCTGTGGTAAGAATGGGAATACAGATTACGTGCTCATCCTACATTTTGTGAAACTTCTATGTTCTCAATAGTGGAGCTTTCCTTTACGTCATAGTGTGACTGTGGAGGTAGTACATATAAGTAGGGGGACTGGTGGGCTAACTCAAATGTAAATCACACTTGTATGTACAGTCTTCAATTTTTGTTATCAAATCATTTGTCTTTTATGAATGTATTCAAATATATTGCCACTTTTTGCTGCATGTTGTTGCAGAAAAGAGTCATGCTAGATCAATTCATCTACTTGGCTATGAAAATAAATTAAATGAAATCAATTAGCCAATCAATGAGTTGATGTATTTGTTTACATATTTAGAAGTCCCAGGATCAGATTCTAAATAAAAAAAATGATGTATGAGGCAAGCTAGCGTTCCCAGGTTGTGATAGCATTTAGAATACATGTAAGTCCATTAGAAGACTTGTACATATTATATTTATTTTTATTTATTTATTTGACATTTGTTTGCCAGAAAAGTGTGACTGGGCAGGTGCCCATTTTCAGGTGAGACCTGGGGCGAAAAGCTCCACTGTTGTATAAAACACAAAAGACAAATAAGGTATACAGAATTCAAAATCAAGTAGAAATACAGATCTTGTAGTTATCACATAATTAAAGAGACCCAAAGATATAATAATACAAAGTTAAACTAAAGTGTTATTTACATGTACATGTTGCTGTACATTTTATTTATAATAAAAAATATGTCAGAGTATATATATATATATATATATATATATATATATATATATATATATATATATACACTAATGAGAAAGAATAAAAGCCTATGCGAAATCCTGTCTTTGTTTCACAGACCTGTGTGTGTGTGTGGTATGTGAGAAATGCCCCAGTTGGGTCATGATGGTGGGTAGAGAATAAAGCTTGAACCCTGTACCTTGGGCCCAAGTGACAAGAGCCTGAATTCCCTACCCACCACCATTTCTAAAATATTTGCAGATTTTTGTTGCCTCATATTTAAGTTCCTCATAAAACCTGTGGTTTCTGTATTTTTGTTACTTAAAGCAGACAGTAGTGCAGTGGTGCAGTGGTAGCAGTGTTGTCTGACAGTTATGGGTTGTCTGGTTTGATTCTTGGCTGGGGTGCTGTCTTTGTGGGTTTGCTATGGTGCCCTCAGTGGATGTTTGTCCCTATTTTTTGGACTGTATTCCCCCATTATTGGCTTTGTCCAGGTTTTTTGTGCCAAGGTTGAGAGCTATGGTGATAACTGAACTCACTGAATATGTTTGGGGGCTGTATTCCCCCATTATTGGCTTTGTTCAGGTGTTTTGTGCTAAGATGTTGACAGCTATGGTGAGAACTGAATTCACTAAATGGTAGCCATTTAAGTTTCAGTCTTCCTATCTTTTATAAAAATAGATAATTTAACATAGTGTTATGTTGCTCTGGCTGTTTTGCACAGGGACCTGGGTTCAATACTTGGCAGTAAAATGTATGGTGGTAACAGCATTTTATTCTTGCCACTTTCCAACATTATACAAGCAATGTTTAAAATGTGTCCCTGGTTTTTGTCTCCCCCCCCCCAAATAAATGTTGGCTTTGTCCAGATTTCTTGTGCTACAAAGTTCAGAGATGCAGCTGAGTGTCGAGTAGATTTTACAAGGAGCTGAGAGCTGCAGGAGAACAAAAGTTTAGTGCTGCTTATGCCAAATCTGCTTATATTGTAAATAGCACAACAGGTAGTGTACTTGCTTTTGATGCAGAAGGCTGTGAGTTCTACTCCCACAGTAGATAGATTCATTGCTGATACTGTATTTTGTTGTGAATGGGATGGATGCTGCAGTCCTCTTTGGTGAAGATACCTAGTAACTATGAGCTTGTTATCAGTTTGCCATCTATTCCCTATTGTGATATTACTAGCATTATAATTTTTTTAATGCAACATAAGCAATTTATTCCTCAAGGGAAACAGGCACTTTATTTGTAGATGAAACAATGACATATAAAGTTCTTTGCTAGCAGTAACCTCTTCATTAGTTAACAGATTTCTTTAATGTGGAATTATTTATATGGCTTTTACTTCTTCAGAGATCATGCATATTTACTGATACTGGTGGACTGTTGAAATTTGAGTAGACTTTTATGATGGCAATGTTCTGAATTGGGCAGTTCAACTGTACTGTATTGTACAAGGAATATAATTTAATACAGTCTGGAAGGTGTATCAAAGAGCATGTGTACATTTTGTGTTCAAGGGGCCTATGATTTGAAAACAGCCCAAAATGAATCTATCTGCCACTGCCAAAATGTATTTTCTTTGAATGTGGGTTTCAATGCTGTTTCAATGAATGTGAGTTTCAAGGGCAGAGAAGTTTTAATGCGAAGTCTATTTTCATTGTGAGACTGAATTGCTTGGTTTAGCAGATTTCTGTTATTGTTTGTGCTGTAAAATGTAAAATAAAACTTTTAAATGAAATCCAAATCATTGTAGAAGTAAAGCAGTATGCACATTACAGTGTTTATGGTAAATGTGGTGAAATAGCAAATCATGGTACACTGGAATAGCTGCAGGGGGGAGGCCCCATTTGACCATGATTTTGTGAGGAGGGGAAGGGCGGCAAACTCAGCCCCAGCTGAATTATACCTCTTAACTGTCCAGATATTTGCAGAATTAATAGATTTTTGCTTCTTATTTTTGGTTTGTTAATCATAAAAATTGTGGTTTTCTGACAAATCATTTAGGAATGAAGTCACTAAATAATGACAGACATTGAGTTTCAGACTTCATACTTTTCAGAAAAATGCATGCTAAAGCAAGACCTATTGTTCTGTCAACTGACTATGTTTATACAAGGGCAACTTTTAGTACTGTTCATATGTTCCCCCAATATATTTGGCCTTGTCCAAATTTCCTGTGCAAAGAGGATGAGAGGTGCGCTCAAATAAATAACTTTATATAATTAGGTATATCCAAACCTCTCAACTGTCCCTGATTTTGGCTCAGAATGTTGCTTTCCCCTAACAATCCCTCCACAAAATGGCAAATTTGGAAGAAAATGTGGAGGGTTTACAATTGATAAATAATTGTAATGATCGGTTTTAGATTACTTTTAATTTCGGAAATGCATGTAGATTCTCTTATTTTGTCGGCTGCTCAAGTTAACAGTACTAATATTACAAGTGTCCCTTCTTTGACAGGTTCTCAGCTGTATTGTGTGGGTATTTTATATTTTTGCATCACATTTTTGGTCTGTTTTTCATAAAATTGTGTTTTTTTTGGCAAATTAGTGGCAAATCATTAAAGATTGATGTTAGAAAACTATAGACATTTGAGTTTCAGATTTCATACCCTTCAGAAAATTCATACTGACGTAAGACCTACTATTCTATTATCTTTCTAAGTTTATTAGAACAATATTTAAAAATTGCCTTTATTTTTGGGCATTTGTCCCACTTCTCTGTATGGCTTTGTCCAGATTTTTTGCTCAAGGCCATCACCGTCAGTCAGAGACAATTAATTGTGACATACTTGTTGCAACTCACTCCCCCACTTAGTGACTCTGGATGTGTCGAAGCAAGGCAAGCAGCAGTTATGCAGTGTAAATGTGCAGAGTATCCCCCCATCCAAGGTAGACACAAGTACTACAGTGGCTTTTCATCTGTCCTTGATTTTGAAGACTATTCTGGTTTTCTGTCATATTTTTATACTGTTGATTTATGCTTCTTATTCAGAAAATGCATGTCATTGCAGTGCCTGTTGCTCTGTGTTTAAGTAACAATGCTTTAATAACCATCAGGTAAGCTTGTCCGAGACTGTAAGATGCAAGTAAGCTTTAATAAGCATGCTGTTAAAAGAATTGCCAACATTGAAGGCCTTTTTGTTGTTGCCATGCAGAGAATATTTACATAACTAGATAGCGTGTAAGTCTTAAGTACTGAAATGCATATGACAGTATTTGTAATAAATGACAGGATTACGTTATTTTCAGAAGCTCATTACATTTGTTGGAAACTTCAGTCATCTTTGCAGGCTTTACTTGTAAACTAAACAGAATGCCAGTCTATAACTTGTGCAGTAATTCTTTAAGCAATTTATCTTGAGCTTGTTTCTTGTTTGCTGTTCATTTTTTACTTTGATCATGTTTTCTCCATGAAACAAGTAAATAGTTGTTGTCAGGCAGCAGGTCCTTTTTGGATAAGAAACATTTTTACAAGTGGGGGTATTGCTTCTTTCAGTATGTTGGTTGGTACTTTTATAAAGCTAAATATAAATTATAATTAAAATTGCAGTGCAAGGAGAAGTGGTTTGAGTTGAGAGCTGCTTGTTTTTTTATACCTGATTTTGACTGGCAATCCAGTAATGTATTTAAAAAGTAATTTATTTTTTCATGCCTTACAACCTTTTTGTTTCCATCTAGGTAAACTTTCATGTAGCCAATGCATTGAAATATTTTTTTCTTCTTCACTTCATTTTTCTTGATTGGACTGTCATAATGACTGTTTGGCACCCAGGGCAACGTATTTCATTAAAGTCTCTGTTTTTGTGGTTTTGAGCATAGCTCCACCCCTTTCTAGTTGGGCACACCCCTTCATATTGGCCCCACCTATTCTGCTGTCTCCTGCAGCCCCCCTTTGATTTCAAGTCACCAGCCGCCACTGTTGCTCGCCTGTAAACTTTTGAGCGCTTGATACTCATCAAATGTTAAATTAAAGCGAGAAAATCTCAGAATATTGCAGTCAGAATACAACATTCTTAATTCCCTCTCGCACAAATCATGAAATGCTGTAATCACAGGCATACTAGAAGGTATAAAGGTACTATGCCGTTTACATGAAACTCCATTAATGACAGAGTTACCAAACAAAACCTTTAAATTTACATTTCTAATGAAAATCTTAAGGTCTGTGAGCGCAGTCACTAGATCACCCTTCGCTGTAGGAATAAAATTAAGCCCTTTATGTAGTACTGAACAATGAGCAGAGTTCAAGTTAAAGGTTGAAAGGTTGAGAATGCCTTTAGTCATTTGCGACTTACTTTGCCCTGCCCTAAAGGGCTCTCATTCTTACGTTTGCCTGCGATAACTGTTTGTCCCATAAACGGTTTCCTTCTTGGAGAGGAACGCTCAGTTACAGCCTCCGGCTGTTCTAGATGAAAGCGTTTGCCAGAGAAATTAAATGTAAGTTGCTGTGCCTTCTTAACCACAGTGGAACGCGAGTTAGCCTCTCCGTCTTGCTTGTCGCTAAGTTCTGACTGAGAGCAAGCATTCGTGGAGTCTAGCATAAATGTCGCCAAAGTAGGCGTATTCACTTGTAAGTGATTCGACGAAGCTGCCAAAGCCGGTTCATGTTGTTGTGCAATATCAACTGTAGTTTCAGAAAAGCCATCAAGAACATCTAAACTTCTCTTATTACTACGTACTGCAGCATTAGGTTTAAAAGTTTGATCATTTTTCGGCCATGAGAAAATATGACCCCTTTGGAAGTCGTTGATATCACGTTTGAGCTTACGCTTCTTAGTTACTTCCAAACGGTCATCCAATGCTTGTGTTCTGTCAAGTAGCTACTGATATAACTCACCCATAGACGCAAATACAGGCATATCCTTTAATTCATTTTCCATATTTAGTATCTCATCTTTAAGTTCCTTCTCGATAGTTGAAAAGAATTCATTCATTAAACTCATGTAATCCAAACTTAACTTGATGTTAAGTTGCTGCCACCGCTTCAGGAGCTCAGGATAAGCGTTCCCATATGAAGGCATTTTGAGAACTCTCAAGCCACGTGGGACGATGCCTTTATCTAGATATGCAGAAAAGCTAAAACGCTGCCATTGCAAGCGTTTATAAGTACCCACTTTTCTTTCAAAAAGATTCAGCTTTTTATGAAAATCTGAAACATTCTCAGATTTCCAATGTTCATCACTTTTCGATGTAGAACAAACCGAAGAGGCAAACTGTAGTAAAGGATTAGTCTCATTCATAAACAGAGACTTGACAGAGTTAACAGTCTTCACCACTTCTATGTTGAATAAATGGATAAATGGATAAAGGATATAGAGGGTATTTCAGAGTCATTGGCACCTCTTGATGATGGATGATAAAATCAGTAAAGTGGTGGGGGAGACTCCAATGTTTGGCTTTAGTAATTGTAAGTCACTTAAGATGATGTTACATTATCCAGACAGGGGGGTTAGAGTCTGTGAGAGAGGATATGGAACATACCGCTGTGGTTCTTGTAACTTTTCTGGTGTAATAGATACTGATGGTGTGTTTGTACATCCTGACCTCAACAGGAGGTTTAGATTTAATGTAAGGGCAATGTGCAACAAAACATTTGGTGTATCTGGCACAGTGTGGGTGCTGTAAAAGATTTTACATCAGGAAGACAAATCGTACACTTAAAGAGTGCATGAGGGAACATTCTTACAGCATATGAACGGGCAAATGACAAATGCCCTTGCTAGATATGTGGCAGCTAGTGATCGGATACATCATTTTAGGTTCAGGGTTATAGAGGTCCTGAATGTAGGTGTTAGGTTGGGTAATAATGAGAAAAGAACTAGTGAGGTGGAACTTAGATGAATCCTCAACCTGAGAGCTGATAAAGGATCTGGTTTGAATAGCACAGTCTCTATTAGACCAATACTTGATAAGAGGGGAATACCTAGGTAGGATGTACTTGCCAGTTGGTTCAGTCAAATTTGTCTCCTGTTTTTTGTCTTATTTTATGTTGCTTTTTAGAATTGTATGTGCAGATTTGTATGTAATAGGATTTCTCTTTTTTAAGAAGTGATGACATCATCTGGATGTATGTAGTTAGTGTATGGAGATGGGAATTGTCGTGGAGTATACTATTGGTGGATTTGAACTGTCTTAATTAACCATAAAACTATTTAATGATGTATGTCTGTGTGTTTTACTATGATTGCGGTCTGATGAAACCAATGTTTATTTGGTGAAAGCGCTTACCGACTTATAAATATTTTATTAAAGTGTCAATACGCTTCTACAATTTTCATTGGATGTTTTTATGAGTGCTGTGCATCCTCCTGCCATTATCATTTGTAGTATTTTACTTGGAACTTTGTTTTTGGCAGTTGGTTTACTCGTTGGGTGATTGTGTTCCCATTAAAATAATTTTAAACTTCAAATAGTGATTAATTCTGTTATTTGGGTAAATAGATGCATGCTGATAATTGTTTGTATGATTGTTAATATTAGCAGCCTTCTTTTATTTAGGATTGTACATGTTTTGGCTGAATGAATACAGAGTGTTTGTCTACCAGAAACAAAAGAATTTTAGGCTAAATATGGTTAAAAGTTAATGTATCATTTCTGCTGGAGACTTTTATTTCTGCTATTAGCTCATCTTATAAGAGATAAAGAATATATAAAGGCTTTTGATTAAGACAAATCAATATATTTACTCATGACTGTTATTTTGTCTTAAGTGATTGAATATAAATTGCCTAAAGTGTTGTGATTTATCAACTGGCACTATACCAGTCGATGTGGTACATCAGCAGGCAAGAGGAGACATGGTTCTACCTTCTTTGCAGGGTACCTCTTCAAGTTTGGGAACAAGCTGTCCAGTATCAAGTGACTCTGTAGACTGTATGCATTCCTTCATAGAACAATATAGCAGCAGACTCTGAGCAGATCCAAAACACAGGTTCACAAATGGATGCTTCAGAGATGTGATGTGAAATTGTTCGATCTCACCGTTTGTTCTTACGTACGGGTTCGGAGCCGACCCTCGGCTCCGAGTCGGCCACATAACAAGCTCTGTATCTAAGAGAAGCTTGAGGCCCAGTTCCCATCCCATGATCCCCTGCTGCTATCCCTCAGATCTAGTTTGCCGCTGCAACAGGTTGCATCGACGAGAGAGCTCGGGCCAGTAAAACTTTACTTTTTCACGTTTTAAAAATATTTTTTATTAATAGTTAGTTTAAAGAGTTGTGTGTGTGTGTGTTAATTAGGTATATCCTCTTTAATATTAGTAGTCATAGTTGTAGGAGCGGCTGCTCCTAGGCAGTAGGCCGGTTGTTTCTGTCAGGGCTCTGGCAGAATTATTACTATCCTAATACTCTTAGTGTGTTTTGCTGTTATATTTATGCCTATAGTTTAGTGTGGTTTGCTGTGTGTTTTTTCTACAGTAGTGTTATTATATTTAGGGTTAGCTTGTAGTTATGTCTGAGAAAGCTAAATCAGGATTCAAGCGCTGTCAATGTGGACAGAAGATGTCCATTGCGGACAATCATACCTCCTGCGTCTACTGTCTTGGCCCTCTCCACCTTCAGGAGGACTGTTCCATCTGTCACTCCTTTAGTGGAAGGGTCATGATGGAGAGATGCAGGAAGCTTATTGAGAGGGGCCTTCTAAAGCCCGATTTTCAAGAGGCCTTAGAGAAGGCCGACCAGGCATCGAAGTCTTCAAAGGGGTCGAAGGCTTCGAAGGTATCGGAGCCCAAGTCTTCGGCTCCGAGCACCTCGATTAAGATTCGGTCGCCGGCTCCACAGACCTTGGAACCGAGCATCGAACGGTTGTCTCGAATCAAGGCCCAGGTCTTGGAGCCGGTGTCAGAGGTGCCTCCATCTTCGATTCTTCGCTCGGTGACCTCTTCGGCCCCTTCGACCCATTCCTCCAGGGCGATGTCGGACACCGATGTGGATTGAGTGGTACAGAAGCTTATGGAGAACACGGCTCTGTCCAAACTCATTGCGGTTTCATCCCAGTTGGTTTCGAAACTTGAAGCCCTCCCTGTTCCATCCATAGATCCTCCTTCGAGACCCATCGAGACGTTGGAGCTGGGAGTCGAGGATCTGATATTTGTTGATCCCCCAGTGCCGAAGCCTTCCTTAGTGCTGTTGACACCACTGACCTCGACACCCTCGGAGCCCGTCGAGGGGTCTTGGAGCCGACGGTCTCTCCTTGGTTCTGGGGTGGGGAGTCGAACTGAGCTTTCGGTGCCGACTCTTCCCCTCGGGGCCTCGGCGCAGATTAGCTCGGCTCCGTCCTCTGGATCGGAGCCCGTGGCTCCGGTACCGGGGAAGCTACCATGTTCTTCGGATCTGGTGGAGTCCTCAGCCCGGGGCTCTGGTGCCTTCGACGCCATGAGGAAGGTCTTGTCTGGTCAGACACTCACATCATCAGAGTCCAATTCTCCTTCCCTGAAGGGACCATGTTCTGCTTCTGCGCCCTCGATCCCCACCAAGCGTAGAGACTCAATGTCTCAGCCAGCCCCAGAGGGTGAACCCTGTTCCTCGGAATTTTCACCAGATGCCCCCTCTGATGAAATTCCAAGGAAGAGATTGTGCAAGAGGAGGCACATTGATTCCTCACAGGAATCATTGACATCGGACACTGACCTGGATGAGTCAGAGGGGTCCCCACGGTCCTCCCCCGAGGATGTCTCATTCGCTGACATCTTAGAAATTTTAAAACAGAGGGGTGGCTGGCAGACACTTGCCCCCATTGAGGACGAGTCGCTGTTGCTGAAGGCATTTGGGGCTCAACCTTCCACTTCCTGGGTGACTCCGCCCTTCGAAGAGTTAATGGATTTAATAGCTCGAAGGGCATGGGAGGCTCCTGATACCGTCGAACCAGTCCTCAGAGACCAAATAAATATATTACTGCCCCCCAAGATAAAGCTTACCTTACCAAGGGAGTCCCTGTCGATGCTATGGTGGTGGCGGCAGCCACCAAGAATCAAATGTCCAAAGCATCTTCCTCTGTTCATCCTCTTAACAGGGATTCTAGGACTATGGACAGGTATGGGAAGCACGTGTTTAGTTCAGCGACTTTTGCCATGCGATCGCTAAACTACCTTACCCGTTTTAAACGCCTTCAGAGAGATCTCATTAAGGAGTTGGGAGATACTCTCCAGGGTACCACAGATGCTGCTGTCTCAGACAAGGTGACAGCACAGCTTAACACCCTTACTTCAATAGTTAACTCATCCATGAGGCTCATATCATATGCGGCCGAAGGTACGAGTAGGGCGGCAGCCTCAGCGATTGCTCTGCGGAGACAATCCTGGATGCGCCTGTGCTCCTTTGTGGAAGCCTTTAAGTCTTCCTTTACTAATGCCCCCTTTGATGGTGCCTCCTTGTTTGGGCCCAAAGTGAAGGAGACACTCACTAGGTGCGAGCAAGAGGGAAAGACCCTGTCTGCCATTGGAGTCCGTTTTTCCGCCCCCTCTAGACCATACCCCAAAGGGCAATGAGGCGGAAAAATGTGGTTCCGGAAGACTCAAGGATCTATCCAGTCTGCACCTAGCGATACCCCCTCCAGAGACAGAGGAGTGGGAAGAAATGGAAGACGCTGCACAGGCAGCAGAGGGGGTCCGCAAAACCAGGGTGACAGGGATACTGTCCCTGGGAAGCCCTTCCAGCACTCCTGAGTGGAGGCCCGGCTGTCCTGCTCTGGAGGCAGTCGGGGGTCGCTTGGCTTTATACTCGGAGGCCTGACTAAATCTCACATCAGATTCCTGGGTAAAAAGCATAATAACCAGAGGATACGATATTCCCTTTCTAAACAAACCACCCACCCAAAAAAGATTCCCAGATGTTCCACCCGCTCTGTGGGATCAAGCAGCCATAGAAGTACAAAGGCTGTTAGAAAAAAAAGAGTCATCCAGCTAGTCCCAGCGGACCAAATAGGATCCGGAACTTACTCAAGGTTCTTTTTAGTTCCAAAGAAAACAGGGGACTGGAGGCCAATACTGGACCTCAGCAGACTCAACACCTTCGTGAAGAAGGAAAAATTCCGGATGGTCACGCTACAATCGATTCTTCCGTTTCTTCAAACGAACGATTGGATGTGCTCTCTAGATCTTAAGGATGCGTACTACCACATAAAAATGGTCAGGCCATCCAGAGATCACCTGCGCTTCCGGCTGGGAACCAGTCATTTTCAGTTTCGAGCTCTGCTCTTTGGCCTCACCTCAGCCCCCAGGGTATTCACCAAGTGCATGGCAGTAGTGGCGTCTCACCTGAGATGACGGGGATTCCGAGTGTTTCCGTATCTGGATGACTGGCTCCTTACCACCACCACCAAGCATCACCTAGTGCAAGCCAGGGACTATACAATCAACCTCTGTTCCAGCTTAGGAATAACAGTGAACTTCGAAAAATCTTCCTTGTTGCCCTCACAGCATATTTTATTCATAGGGGCGGAGTTAGATACTTCCGTAGCATAGATAAGACTTCCTCAGGCAGGAGTGTCAGCCCTGAGGGATCATGTCTCTATTCTTCTTCAAAACAAAAAAGTCCCCGCAGTACAAGTCTTGAAAGTATTGGGCATGATGGCAGCTACCCTTATTTCAGTTCCCCTAGGGAGAATGCACATGAGGATCCTCCAGTGGTTCCTCTTTGCTCAGTGGTCATTCCAACGGTTACCGTTGTCACACAGAATCTTAATCACGGAAACTTGCAAGCGTGACCTCCGTTGGTGATTAAACAATCAGGAACTGATGATGGGGCGTCCATTTGCACTCCCTGCCCCCATAGCCACAATAACCACAGATGCTTTCCTGATAGGGTGGGGGGGGGACTTTTTCAGGGGAGAACAGTCCAAGGAGAGTGGTCGAAAATAGAGTACAACATGCACATCAATGTCCTGGAGCTGAGAGCAGTGTTCCTGGTGTTGCAACACTTTCACGACTCCTTACCTCTGGGAACAGTGGCAATTCAGACGGACAATATGTCAGTAGTCTGGTACATAAACAATCAGGGAGGAACCAGGTCTTACCCCTTATGCAGAGAGGCCCTGAGAATCTGGCAATGGGCTGTGTCCACCGGACGCTTTCTAATAGCAACGCACATCCCAGGAACATCCAGCGTTATAGCGGACAGGTTGAGCAGAGCCATCCTTTTACCTCACGAGTGGTCCCTCAAGAATCAAGTTGCGGAGGAGATCTTCCACAGATGGGGCCAGCCTTGCTGCGATCTCTTTGCTTCCCGCTTGAATGCCAAATGCAGAAGCTACTTCGCCCTACTTCCCCCTCTGGGGGGGTGCCCCCAGGAACGCACTGGCACACGATTGGCCCCCGGGTCTCCTCTATGCCTTCCTTCCTATTCCATTAATTCCCAAATTTCTACAGAAAGCCAAAGGTCTGGGAAGGACAATCATCTTGATAGCACCATTTTGGCCTCGACAGATCTGGTTTCCCTTTCTTCAAGCTCACCAGATGGAGGAACCTTGGACTCTGGACCCAGTGCCAGACCTGCTGACCCACTCTCTTCAGTCCCTCAAACTGACAGCTTGGCTGCTCCACTTCTCAACCTAGCCAGGTCGGATCTTTTATCCCCGGCAGTGCAGCACATTTTAGTTTCTTCTCACAAAGCTTCCACAAGAAAGCTGTATAGGAGCAAGTGGAAACGTTTTGCGTGTTGGGCCTCCAGACAGGCTATAGACCCTTTAGTGGCCCCTATTCACAAAATTTTAGAATTTCTCTCCACACTCTTTCATCAAGGGTCCTCGACGTCCACGATAAGAGTTCAACTAGCTGCTATATCAAATTTTCATGTGGGTGAAGGGGGAGCTACAATTATGTCCCACAGACTTTGTAGAGCATTTATGAAGGGTACATTCCATCTCAGGCCATCCATACGAAGCCCGGTATTTCCCTGGAATTTGAATCTAATGCTGTCTCAACTTATGTTGGAACCCTTCGAGCCAGCTTCGACGTGTCCACTTAAGTATCTATCCTGGAAAACCCTGTTTCTGGTGGCAATCACTTCAGCTCGCAGAATCTCGGAACTACAGGCATTGTCGATTAGACCCCCGTATATAGTCTTTCACTCAGACAGGATCACCTTGCGTACTAATCCATCCTTTGTGCCGAAAGTATGTTCAGTATTTCATATTAATCAATCCATTGAGCTTCCCATTTTTTTCAGGAACCATTCTAATAAATTGGAATACATGTTACACAAATTGGACATCCACAGACAGTTGAGATTTTATCTGGACAGAACCAAGGAATGTAGGAGATCAGATCAACTTTTTGTTTCCTTTGCGGAAAATAAGGAAGGACTGGCAGTGACAAAATGCACACTATCTAAGTGGCTGTCAGACTGTATAAATTTTGTCTATTCATCCTCCAAGCAGTGTCTTCCGTTCAAACCTAAAGCTCATTCTAAAATGGCTGTTTCCACTTCTCTGGCCCACGCCGATTGTTTACCGTTGGATACCATATGTGCGGCGGCTACTTGGGTCAAACCTCATACGTTTATTACTCACTACAAAGTGGACAGAACCTCCAGGGACAGGGCTTCCTTTGGTTCTACGGTTCTCAGGAATGTTCTTCCGTGAGCCACCCAGGGTTGCAGTGCTAGGGACGCTACCCATGCGTAAGAACAAACAGAGAGATCGAACAATTTCACATAAAGAAGTTATGTTCTTACCATAACGTTCCATGTGAATTGTTCATCTCGCCTTTGTTCTTACAATCCCTCCCTCCATCCCCCTCCACGTTCTGGAAGAACGGTTATGACTGGTGTCTGGTTACTTTCTTGGGGTTACCTGGCACTATCTGCTTCCTTTAGGTGTACTCATTACTGTATGCCTGTCTGTATATAATCGTGTGGATGAGAGAGTTGGCAAAGGGGTTTGTTATGTTATTGAAGTCTGGTTTATTAGCAAACTAGATCTGAGGGATAGCAGCAGGGGATCATGGGATGGGAACTGGGCCTCGAGCTTCTCCTAGATGCAGAGCTTGCGATGTGGCCGACTCGGAGCCGAGGGTCGGCTCCGAACCCGTGCGTAAGAACAAAGGCGAGATGAACAATTCACATGGAACGCTATGGTAAGAACATAACTTCTTTTTTCTGGACACTATCCTTCAGTGGAATATTCCTTCGATAGATTTGTTGCCTCCCCTTGGAACAGACAACTTCCTCTTTTTTGCACCACAGTCCAAAGTTCTCTGGCTTCAAAGGTGGATGCCCTATCTTTTCCTTGGAAGGAGATGTTTCTCTCCACCTTCCCTCCCCTTCCTCTGTTTCCAAGGGTCCTTCTCAGGATAGAGCAGGAATCCCCCAAAATCTTGTTGGAGACTCCCATTTGGCCCAAACAGCATTGGTTCCTTCTTCTGCTGAACCTAGCCAAGGGCAGTTTCCACAAGTTACCTCACAGGTTGGACCTACTTGCACAACACAAGGGGTATCTCATCCACTCTTTAACTGACATTCTGGGTGATAGGGTTATGATCCCTTTTAGGCACCTTTTTTTCTGAGGACATGGTTAGTTTTCTGCAGGAGGCCAGGAAATCCACTACTAGGAAATCCTATATATATCCAAATAGAAGATATTTTCAGTTTGGGGCCTTGTTCATAACCAGGATCCACTTTCTGTGGAGATTCCTCTGGTTCTCTCTTTTTTGTTTGAATTGCTCCATGCTGGGTTAGCATATTCTTCTGTTAAAGCCCACCTTTCAGCTCTTTTTGCTTGTCTGCCTTTAACTCCTCCTCTGGCCTCTAGGTTTGAGGTGAAGCAGTTTTTTAAAGGTGTCCTTCACATCAGACCTGCCAGGAAGCCAATTCTACCTTCCTGGGACCTTTTTTTTTTCTTGAAAAGTTGGCCAGGCTACTTTTGAGCATGCAGCATCAGATTCCTTACAACACTGTACATGGAAGACTGTTATTCTTTTGGCCCTTATTTCAGTTAAGAAAGTGTCTGAACTCCAACCTCTTATGGCTGTTGATCCTTTTTTTTCCATAGGGAAAGGGTGTCTCTTCGTATTAATCATTCTTTTGTGTCCAAGGTGATTAATGGATTGTCTCTTAATCAGTCTATTAATTTGCTCTTCTTTTTTCCTTCTGTGCAGTCTGCTAGTGAGATTGTTCTTCACACCTTAGATTGGAATAGACAGCTCAGATATTATTTAGATAACACTAAGCCCATTTGCAAATCTGAGCAGCTTTTAATTTCATCCCATATCTCTAGGTTTGGCTGTTTCTAAGAAAGCTATTTCTTCATGGATCTCTAAACCATTTCTTTTTGTTACTCCTTTCATGGCAAAAGGCTCTCTGCATCTGTGAAGGCTCATTTTATCAAGGTCATTGCTTCCTATAGTGTTTTTTCAAAGGATTGGATTGCAATTCCATCCTTGAGGCTGCTACTTGAACCTCTGGCCTTACCTTTACTAAGCATTACAAATTAGATATTGTTTCAAGAGCAAGGGCTGGCTTTGCCAGAGCTATCCTGCATGAGTTTCTTGAGGGCTCGTCTGGACCTTCCTCCTACCACATTTCCTCTTGAACTTTTATACTCTCCTTTTCATAACGAATACTGCAACAGTGATATGGAAGTACATATTACAGTTGTGTAAAATCGTACCATAACAGTAGATGTCCTTCTCTTCACTGTTGCAGTATTCACTCCCTCCCTCCTCCCCCTTCTGGTCTACTCGTTTCCTTTTTTTCTTTCTGGATGCACATGATCCTTCTCCTTTTTAAGACCGTGGTTCTTCCTGGGGTTTTTCAGTTCTGAGGTAAATATGTCGTCCATCATCTTTATGCTGTATGCCTTGAGCGGGGAGCAAACGCATGATGTACGACATGTATAAAATCATAAGGCTTTAGTATACTGGCTGGATGTTGGGCTACTCTTGGCAGGAAATCCCTTTAGTAAAGAATGCTGCAACAGTGATATGGAAGGACAACTATTTATACCAGGGGGTCCACCAATCTGGCAGGTCTGGTACTGCTGCTTCTACGCAGTTGTTTATATGGTCATACATGGCTCTTTTGTATGTCACCACATAGGCTTCTGTGTTTTCTCGGTTTGGGGGAGCTTGGATACTAGCTATGCTATCACTTAATAGGAGGTAGTATGCCTTAGAAAAGTTTTTAAAGGTTTTGATGGTTCTAGTTTTATATTTATTTCTAGGGAGACTGCTTTGTGTTCTGATCTAATGAGTGAGGACATCACACTTGATGGGGGGATGCAACGCAATCCTATATTTGTTAGTACCAGGTCTTGAACATTTGTAGCCCTAGTAAGAGTGCAGACTAGCTGCTCCAGGGCATTTGCATTAACAAAGTCTAGAAATCTTTCAGCCTGCACATCAGTGGTCAGATATGCTTCCCAGGTAATGGAGAGGTACTTTAAATCACCCACGAGTATGGTATTGGGCTGAATGGTAAGTGATTTTAGTAACTTTAGGTATGATGTATGGGATTCCTGATTCATGGTGGAGGACTTGTAGCTAGCAAATATATGGTAATGGATTTTTCCTATGGTTAGTTGGACATGGAGTAACTCAAGCATGTCATATTGACTGACCAGTGTTGAGGTGTGCTTATCCTTTATGTAGATGGATGCACCTCATCCTTTTGCTCTTTCATGTGCAGTGGGTGATCGGAACATGTATTTAACTGAAAAATATGTGCATATCAGGTGTAAACAATTCTCAATGAATCTTGAAGCCACATTTTATAATGTAAACAAAGTGAAGCTCTATATGTAAAACATATTAATATCTTAGACCAAGAAGCATCCTAGGCATTCTAGGTCAAATGAGTTCTACAACGCATGTTGAGCCAACTTCTAAAATGCGTATGCTAACCTCATCTGTAGTGTACACGAAATTATAATCAGGCTACCCAAAAACTAATAAAATATATATTGTAGGGTGACAATGCAAGCTGTATATATCTAGTGAAAATTAGATAAAGTAAGCAATCATAGTTCTTAGCAATAGTGTCCAATTATTATATAAGAACTCATTTGACCTAGAATGCCTAGGATGCTTCTTGGTCTAAGATATTAATATGTTTTAAATATAGAGTCAATATGACCCATAATAATGCATGAGCTTCTATATATGCCATGTTGGACAACAGGAACACTATATCATTTGTCTTTAAAACATATATGATTAGACATCACTGAGTGACAGTACAATGTCATGATGACAGTTATTCATTCCTGTGCCTCGGAACTGATTGCTGTAGAGTGGTGTCACTTTGTATATATTTTAATTTATTTTATTTGCATGTTTATTTAACCGCACAGGTTCCGGTCACAGGAGGCAAGTTATGTAATGTTAATAAAATTTAGCTCATGTAGAACTTAAAATTTCTAAGCTAGTAATTTTAAGTTTATACTAACAAGCTTAGACGGAGCTATTCTATAAAGAAGTTTTAAGCCTTTTAAAATTGTTGTTATTTTCTGTATAAGAATAATTGCATATATATGTCTTAGGTTTTGATATGAATTAGCATGCTGCAAGCAGAGATGTATTTATATATTTAGAATAAATCGATATGTTTTATAAGATGTTAAGGTAATGTCACAATTGATAGTGGATAATATATATTAAGCAACTTATTACAATGATGCACCTTTAAATTTTAATTGACGTGCACAATGAATTTTATCATGTGAGACTTTGCTATAAAAGTTTAATTGAAAGGTTTTTGAAAATTAACGGTCTGAAGAAGCAATTGTGAAAGCGCCAACCTCTGTACGCCTAATAAATTAGTTTTATTTTAATAATAGAGATTTTTTTATTGATTTATGTGGATTATTTGGTACGTATTCCTTCGAAACAAGTATATACTGTTGTGGTCACCTTTCAGCCTATAAATATATATACGGTGACTGTTTATTTTTATTGCGGCTAAAAGGCATTTACTATATATATATATATATATTAATACACACGCACACACACACACACATATATATATATATATATATATATATATACACACATATATATGTGAAGAAATTGAAAACACTATCATCTGTGTTATCATCTCTGGCAGGAGATTTGTGTATATTCTCATATTAACTTGTATACCAGCATGTCTAATTGTGAAAATGTAAAGAGGTTTTAAAATGTTGTGTCTCCCTGCTTATAAAGAATGCTTAAAGAATCTGTCAGTGTTTTGATACATTTCTAATTGCACATGTTTGTGAGGGAGATTCTAAAATACAAACTGTATGCAGAGAATTAGCTGAACAGTAGGTGATGTCATTAAAATGTTCCTGGTTGCTAGGTGATTATTTGAACAGCTGATTGACAAGAAAAATACTTTTTCAAACAGCTGACTGTTATTTTTAAAATAAGACAGTTGAGGCTGTTAAGCTGAGCAGTTTGGGAAGAGTAGCAGTTAGTGAAGAGTTCCAGTGCTGTGCAGTGATAGCCAAGAATAAGGACTTACCAAAAACTGTAAGCCTTGCTGCTATGTTTTAGAATAGATCAAGGACAGTATTCTCTAGTTTTATTTATTTATTTATTTTTTATTTTACATTTGTTGACCGGGATAATCCGACTGGATACATGTCCATTTTCAGCGGAGGCCCGGGGAGAAAAGCTCCACGTATACAAATTATTAATAAACATAAGGTATCTTTTATTACATAGGAAACATACAAATTGTTATCTAATACAATGAGTGAAGATGACATATGTAATTTTAAACAGAAAACTTATATCCATTTCAGTTTGCTAGACTTCAATAAAGAGGTAAATAGGGTTTCAGTAGATAGGAAGGGAGGAGAATTATTAGGTGGATAGATCAAGTGAAAAGAAGGGTCATGGTGAGCACTATGGGAAACAAATGAAAGAAGAGAAGTAAGATTTATAAAGCGGGTAAGAGGTAATTAATCCGGGAATGAACATTGGCAGAGCCAGTGTGATTTGAAATATTGGAGTAGACTTTTTTTAAAGAGGGGTAAGGAGGTAATGGTAGTAATGCTAGCGGGAAGAGAATTCCAATTTTTTGCAGTGACGTTAGCGAAAAGAGCATCCCCTCCTGCATTATGGGATTTGGCATTTTGAAAAAGAAGCCTATCTGCAGAGCGTAAGCTATTTAGGTTGCTATAAGGTGTAATTAGGCCCTTTAGTGCAGGAGCTTTATCCGGGTTTGTAAGTATTTTAAATGCCTCAATAAGTTGATTTTGCTGGAGAAGGTTTGGGAGTTCTATCCATCCAAGGGCTTTTAGGTTATTACAGTGGTGCATTCTATGTGGGGTGCCAGTGGCAAATCTGGCAATGTGATTATATGAACTTGAGAGTTTATTTAGCTCACTTTTATTAAGCTTGGTGAAAACTGGGGATGCATATAAGAGAGTAGATAGTAAGTGAGTGCGGGCAATGGTTGTTTTTGATATTGGGGTTAGAAAGGCTTTAATTCTATATAGTGACCCTAGTTTCTTGTTTACGGTTTTAATAGTATTATTAATATGTGTATAAAATCTGAGTTTGTTGTCTATGGTTACACCTAGTAACTTAGTATGGGGGTCAGGTGAGATAGTTGTCCCATTGTTTGATTGAATGGTGAAGTCAGTAAAGGGAAGTTTTAGGGTTGGATGAAAAAGAAGCAATTTGGTTTTTTTTTGGATTTAGAAGTAGTTGTCTCCTTGATAACCAGTTTTCCACAGCTGTGAAGCAGGATTGGGTTTTGTCCAATAGATTCCCTAGAGATGTATCGGAACAGACTAAGGTCGAATCATCGGCATATTGTACACAGGTTGCCTCAGGGATGGCTTTATGTAGGTCATTAATAAAAACTGAAAAAAGAAGTGGACCCAGTATGGACCCTTGTGGAACCCCTATGGTATTAGGTAATAGTTCAGAGAGTTGGTTGTCCCAGAGTATAGCTTGTTTCCTATTTGAGAGGTACGCACGGAACCAGCCTAAGGTTAGGTTGTCCAGTTGTAAGGTTTTTAGGGTATTATGAAGTAGTTGGTGGTTGACCATGTCGAAGGCTTTAGAGAGGTCCAGAAAGAGCGCAGATGATATTTTTTTGTTATTACGGTTAGTATTAATTGTATCCGTAAAGGAGAGTAGAGCAGTAGTTGTACTGTGGTTAGGTCGAAATCCATGTTGTGAGTTGGTAAGTAGATTATTCTGAGTAAGATAGTGAAGGAGTTGTTTATGTATACATTTTTCCATAATTTTGGCCAGAGGGGACATTATGGCTATTGGCCTATAGTTAGATAGATCCGTGGAATTACCTCCCTTATGAAGTGGTATGTCATGGGATGTTTTCCAAATAGAGGGGATATTAGATTCAGAGATGGTGCGATTAATTAGTATGGATATTGGGTAGGCAATGACATCTGAAGCCTTTTGTAAGTATTCGGCTGGGAGGAGGTCAGCGGAGAGGGTGGTAGGTTTAAGCTTTTGAAGTAAGGATCTTATAGTAGAAGTGGAGACGGGTTGTAGATAGAAATTCGGTTTAGTTTCTGGATTGACTTCGTTCACAGAACAATGGGTAGCTGATAGTTGGTTAGCTAAGGTTTAAATAGTGTTCGTGAAGAAAGAGTTGAAGGTGTTGGCTACTTCGATTGGGGTTTTATCAGATACCTGTTCTGGGGTAGGAGTAGAGGATTTGCCTGGGTGGAGAAGATTATTAAGACCAGCCCAGAATTTTTTTTGTGTTGTTTTGGTGTTTGATTTGTAGTTGGCTGTAATAATTTTTTTTGTCAGCTATTACTGATTTTTTTGTTACATTTCTTAATTGTTGAAATCGGATGTGGTCTTGGGGTAGTTTGGTTGCTCGCCATATATCCCATGATTTGTTTCTGTTTTTCATTTTAGCTATAGTTTCATTTGTGAGCCAGGGTGCAATGTTTGATTTTGTTTTGATTAATCTTTTAGGGGCATGATTATCGAGTATGGCTAGGAAGGTAGTATTAAATATAGATACTGCGTCTTCTAGGGGGAGATACTTAAGTTCTGTCCATCTATGGGCTCTGAGATCTTCTTGAAATTTTGAAAGGTCAAATTTCTTCCTGCTTCTAATTGACCTGTACATAGGAGTTGTTTTGAGGCCAATTTTATTTTTCTTTATATACGTAATTAGGTGATCGCTTAGGTCATTTGGGGCAGTCCCGGCCTTATGGGTTGGGAGGGTGGCCTAATGGTTAAGATGTTTGCCTTACAAACACAAGGTGCAGAGTTCAAGTCTCACAAGGGATAATTGGCTAGGCTTAAAATGGCTCGTAAGGGCACTTAGCTTAGTACAAACCTATGAACCTATGAACCTATATGTTTGAGGTTGGCTATTTATTAGAATCCAATCTAAAATACTTTCTTTTTGGTTGGCATTACCAATTCTGGTGGAGGTATTTATGATCTGGGTAAATCCATGAAGGTTGATGTGGATGGGGTGTGTTACTGAGGAGCATAGGTTCCAATCAATGGTGACGTCACCCATGATGATGGTTTCTTGGGGGTAGTTGTTAGAGATCCAATTTAGTATATTTTCTAGTGTATCCACATTGTTCCCAGGAGGGATATACACTGTAATTAGGTTTATACATTTTTCTTTATTTAATTGTAGTTTTAGGGCAAGTATTTCCACATTAGAGATTTGGGGTGGTTGCTTGGTGTTAAAGGTAACATTTAGATTATTGGTATAGAGTACAATAATACCACCACCCTTTCTTTTCATACGGTCGACCCTATGTATATTATATCCGGATGGTAGGATTTCATTGTCTTTGGTTCCTGGTTTTAGCCAGGTTTTAGTAATACATATTATATCTGGAAGGTGAGTGGCTAGGAGGGCATGCAGGCTAGGTACTTTGTTGTTAATACTTCTAATATTTAAGTGATAGATCTGGAGGGAATTGAGTTAGACACAGGTGAAGGGCAGTTTGGAATGGTATCAGTTGTAGGGCCAGGATTAGGGTGTATATCTCCATATTTAATGATGTTTCTGCTGAGGTACTCTAGTAGTTTAGTTAGTTTTATTAACAGCTTTTGATTTTGTCTGGATTTGGGTTGATTAGGATTGATTTTAAAGTGGTAGTGGTGTTTAGAATTGGGACTAATGCCACTTAACTGTTGGAAGTTTGGTCTACTACTAAATTTTACAGGAGGAGTATTGGTACTACCTCTAGGGTAAGGGTACCCTGAGTATGGCTGGTCTTCATATTTGGTAGCTAGGTAAGTGATAGTAATAAGTGGGGTGATAAGAAATATAGTTATTATTATTGTCATCGAGTTAGCAGGTCAAGTCGGTTGCATATTTTAAGTAGTGAGCTGTGGAAAATTGGGATATTGATGTGAGCAAAGAGTAATAAGGTATATCTCTGGGGGTGGAGACAGATGGAGAATTATGGGACAGGGTGTAGCTAGGAGATGATTAGGGGGCGTGGTTACTTATCTATAAATGTAGAGGTACTGGGGGTGGGTGGGGTATGGGGGCAGGGTGAGGCGCGGAGCGAGCCCGAGCGCAGCGAGGATAATCCAGTTCCAATATTTTCCAATGGCATGAATTTAAGGCAAGTACATCTGGTAGTTGGCGTTGTACTAATGTTAAATATTAGAGTGAAATTACAGAGTGACAATTTAGTATATACTCTGTTAGCTTTTCTTGGGATTTTATTATTCTATTCCTTAAATGTAACCAAATTACGTGGTTGTAGGAGGTATGGGATGCTATCTTTTAAATTGAATCCAGTACGCTAGCTAGTATATGTTAAGCTTGGAGCGTTACAACCAATTCAACAGTAGCTTCCTTTCATTAGGTAGTTTACTTTTAGTTTAGAGTAATACCTTAGTTTAGCTTAGTTTGCACTCTATATTTATTAGACTGCAGCGTAGGGTTAGCGCTTGCTTGTTTAACAATGTTCAGGTCAAGCGTTTCACTTTGGTGGAGCTGTAGAGTTGGATGGCATTGGGGGTGAGAGAGGACGGAGCCTAAAAGCAAAAAAGATACAGATTTCATAGATAATGTTAGTGTTAGCTCATAGAATTAGTAGTGAGTTATACAGCATAGGTTTAAGTAAAACATTATATAAACTCTACAGTTCAGACATATAATTCTTGTACCCTTCTATCAGCGCCAGTGTTATTTTCTGATATCTAGCTGAGGAACACCAATCAGCAGCATAATAAGTCAAGACAGTTTTCAAATATGTATGCTACGGCAAAAGTGGTGATTTCGCATATCACACAGTCTTTGGTAGCGAGGCTTTTTCAGGACAATCTGTTTGTTAAGGCGCTAAGGCCAGTAGCACAAACACAAGTAAACAGTGCTAAGTTCGATTTATATGGGGTAGCCACAGAATCTACTTCTCTGTATTAACAAATATCTTGGCGCTATATATTACAAGACCCCTGAAATATAATGTAATCTTACTAACTGCTACTCTACGCACTGTTTTTAGCATCAATAAACAGTTAATGAACTCCTGAAATACCAAGTAGTATTACTGACTTCTACACTATGCACTGTTTTAAGCATCAAACGCACTAGAAACACGTTATGAAATACATTGCACAACAGATACAGGGCTTATCACAATATAACTACAAATCTACTGAGTTAATGCTTAGTCTCTAAAAATAAGCATTGGATGAGCACCAGGAGGTAGTCGCTAGTATTACAAACTATGAATGGACAGTAATCAGGTTTTTACATACCCAGTGATACCAAGCTTCCCGTCTGGATTCAAGAAAACATAGCAAATGTTTTAAAAAATGGCGCTCCTTGAGGGACTATTAGTAACCTCGTGTGCGTCAGAGGTAGGGGGTGGGGTAGATTGCAGGAAAGGCGTATGGGAGCGGGGATAATCCAGTTCCAATATTTTCCAATGGCATGAATTTAAGGCAAGTACAACTGGTAGTTGGCGTTGTACTAATGTTAAATATTAGAGTGAAATTACAGACTGACAATTTAGTATATACTCTGTTTGCTTTTCTTGGGATTTTATTATTCTATTCCTTAAATGTAACCAAATTACGTGGTTGTAGGAGGTATGGGATGCTATCTTTTAAATTGAATCCAGTACGCTAGCTAGTATATGTTAAGCTTGGAGCGTTACAACCAATTCAACAGTAGCTTCCTTTCATTAGGTAGTTTACTTTTAGTTTAGAGTAATACCTTAGTTTAGCTTAGTTTGCACTCTATATTTATTAGACTGCAGTGTAGGGTTAGCGCTTGCTTGTTTAACAATGTTCAGGTCAAGCGTTTCACTTTGGTGGAGCTGTAGAGTTGGATGGCGTTGGGGGTGAGAGAGGACGGAGCCTTAGTTTAGCTTAGTTTGCACTCTATATTTATTAGACTGCAGCGTAGGGTTAGCGCTTGCTTGTTTAACAATGTTCAGGTCAAGCATATCACTTTGGTGGAGCTGTAGAGTTGGATGGCGTTGGGGGTGAGAGAGGACGGAGCCTTAGTTTAGCTTAGTTTGCACTCTATATTTATTAGACTGCAGCGTAGGGTTAGCGCTTGCTTGTTTAACAATGTTCAGGTCAAGCGTTTCACTTTGGTGGAGCTGTAGAGTTGGATGGCGTTGGGGGTGAGAGAGGACGGAGCCCAGTGATACCAAGCTTCCCGTCTGGATTCAAGAAAACATAGCCATAGTTAGATTAGAAAAGTTTAGTTATGTAGATAGTTTTTCTAAAATGATGGACTTATAGCCTACAGTTTAATTTTACATTTCCAGAGATTGAATTCTGGTGTTTATTGAAAGTATTTGATTTGCATTCTTGTAATCGTTTTACTTATTATTAAATGTTTTTCATTACTTTACATTGTGGCTGGGCAATCACTGCATTCTTTAGAGATTAGGAAGTGTTTATAACTGTTTGATACTCCCCAGGTCACCTTGAATGTCTGGCTCCTTCTGGTCAATAGCGATCATTTATTTTGATATCTATTTTTTTAATAATTGATCACCCTTTGAAGGGTATGTAGTCCAGTCTGACTCCAGTGGCAGCATTACCATCTGTACTGGGGAGGGGACACAGCTGGAAATCTGTGTCAGCCTTCCCATAAGTGTTTGAATGTGTGAGATTTGAATTTATTTTGAATGTGAGTGAGTCAGAGGTCTTAAACTGGAGCACATTGCTCTAGTAATGTCTTTCGGTTAGGGGTTGCCACAGCGAAATGCCGGTCCGCTTATAATTGTCATTAGATTTTTACGATGCCAAGGTGCCAGCCTGATGCCCAACCTTTAACAAAGGCACACGCATTCACGCACGCGCCTACCTGCATGTCTTTAAATCTCATTCAACTGTGGGAAGGACATGCAGACTCCACACAGAAGGCGTTCCAGCCGAGAATCGAACCTGAGAACTTCTTGCTGTGAGGCGACAACGCTAACCGCTGCACCACCATGGCACTTTGCTCTGAGATGTACAATAAGGGATTATATTTGGGGTGGACAGAGGTACATAGTCCAGTTCCAGTTAGAACATGTTCCTGTTGTGCTGTTAAGGGAAATTGTGGAGTTTTATTCTTGTGTGCTCTGTGCTCTGGTGTTTTCCGTGATGCTCTCACACTGGACTCAGTAGTGAGGCTTGAGGCTCCTTAATTACTGACCTGGGTTTTAAGTGGGGACGGCACATTTATTGTTGGCAGTCCAGTGGGATGTTGGCTTGATATCACAACATATACATATACATATGTGTGTGCGTGTGTGTCTATATATTAAGCATAATGGTTAAAAATGTCAAACAAACCATTTAGTAAAAACTACAATAAAGATCCAGCGAAATTAGAGTCTTCACCAAGTAATACCTTAAACCTCCTGTAGTGGAGGCCCATGGGATATATGCAAAAGACCCTTTAAAGACATAGCAGTATTTCATCTACATAGCTTGTAAATGCCTTTTCTGCAAAGTCTGTCTTGCATACCTCTCAACCTCTTACAGCAAAAATCTGGACAAAGCCACAAAGAATGGGGGGACAAAGTCCCAAAAATAGGGACACTTTTTAAATATTGCTCTTACAAATTTAGCAAGTTGATAGAATAACAGAATTTGCATTAGCATGAATTTTCTGAATGGTATGAAGTCAGAAATTCAAATGTTTGTCATTATTTTCTGACTTCAGTCTTTAATGATTTGCCATTGAATTGCCAGTAAAACACAATTTTATGAAAAACAGACCAAATATATGAGGCAAAAATCTGTATAGTTGAAAGGTATGCTGTCATGCTGAAACAAGGAGCACACGTTGCCTCCTCTGCAAAGCGTGTTCCTTGTTTCAGCATGACAGATCATGCCAGTGGTCCTAAGTTTCATGTATGGTTATGACCACTGACAACACTGACCTGTGCAATAATATCTCATCACATATGCTGTTAGAAGGTCCAGTTGCTCTTATCCATATGGAGCATAGACCTTCCTTGTTCATGGAGTTCCTGCAGCATGATATAATTCTGTGCCTAGGAGAACTTCTCCATCTTCTTCCTCTGCTTCTCATCTTGCTATGGGACTGTTACAACCCTTGTGCCCACATCACAGTACCCCCACCAAAAAGTCTATAGTCCCCATGGACTGTGCTACACCTAAAACACAAAGAGGCATAGGCACCTATAATGTGATAGCAGTCAGCAGTGAATCATACACATGCCTGTAACACACACCAAAGAGCAACATGTCCCTATGAAACATGCCATTGCAGTCATATATGATATCTGCAGCTTGACATGTGCTTTGTTTGTCATGGGCCCATAACAGCATTATATGACCTCCTTCACACATATGGATAACTACAGCTGTAGTCCTCTGTACCCTGTATGTGCTCCCTTTTGTGTTGCATTGCTGTGCACATGATCAATGTACGTGCATGGCATTTACGTCACCCACCCTGGCTGTGACACATACTGTCAGTAATAATGATGGTGTGCTATCAAATAAGCCATAGTTCACTGGCATCCGCTTCATGGTCTTTGTATATGTGCTCCATACTGTTAGGTTGAGGCACAGTGGAAGCTATCTATAAGAATGTTGCTAACATCTCTCCCCATGATGATCCATAAGAATGTTGCTAACATCCCCTCCCCGTGATGATCCACAAGGAGAGTGGTATATGTACATGACAGTCAGGCACTCCTAAGCCAGAATATGTTACAGATGAATTACACTGAATCACCACAGGGAATTTAATTCCCCCCAAATAATACAAAAACACACAGTTGGTCTATAACCCCACCACCACCACCACCACCACCATAAGCACCATAGGTGAGCATTGTTAAAAGAAGATTTTTGTACCCGATATAACATCACAACAGACTGAAGAAATTTGAAAGGTATGGTCACTTCCACTCATACAGCTTTGTAATACAAGCTAAAAAGTCAGTTTTCCATCACCACCACTACCCCTACAATCATGAAAGGGGTACACACATCCGAAAAACATTCCACTCCAAACACACACATCAAACGAGAGAGACAGTGAATGAACCATACCCTACCCCAGCTACCCCTTATAACACAAGAAAAAGTAGTCTTAAACTTACATACACCCACACATTCAATATGAAAACAAAAGGTGGACAGAAAAATGAAATCTCCAGTCCCCAGCCTCCACATAAGGCTTATGTACCTAATACAGACATAAACTTTATACTGACAAGAGTGTCGTAGTCTGGCAGTAAACTTCACAATATATGTACAACTCCTCCTATGCCAGTCTCCCCAAGTTAGCAGTCAGATGTCAACCTCCCCCAGGCCCCAGCTCTAACATCATCAGTGGAGCAATATAGCAATAACCCACACCTGGGTGTGGGTAATGCTAAATTTACCCACGGTTGGCGTGGTTTGGTCCCGAGGGCGAAGCCCGAGGACCAAAAGCCAACCGTGGGTAAATTTAGCATTACCCACCAGAAGTGGTTATTGCTATTATATGACATTATTTAAGAAAAGAAACTGTTACTTTTCTTAAATAATGGCATAGTATAATGCCTGTTTACTGCCCTTCCGCAGATGTCTGGCATCCGCGGCAGTTCTGATGTACTGCGCGCCTGTGCAGTACATCAGAGCTGTGGGCAAAAGCAACGGAGAAAGCAAGATCTCCGTTGCTTTTTTTTTAATGTCTCGCTATGTTAAATGAGCTTAACATGGCGAGACAGTTTTAAAATAAGCAATGGACATCTCCGTTGCTTATTTTAAAACTGTCTCGCTATGTTAAACTCATTTAACATAGCGACTAAAAGCAACGGAGATCTTGCTTTCTCCGTTTAAACACTGCCTCGCTATGTTAAATGGGTTTAACAGTGAGAGACAGCTTTAAAATAAGCAACGGAGATCTCCGTTGCTTATTTTAAAGCTGTCTCGCTATGTTAAACCCATTTAACATAGCCAGACAGTGTTAAAAAGAGTTTACTAATGGAAAAAGTCCGGCGACGGACCTTTTTCCATTAGTATAACTCGATTTACAACGGGCACGCTGGCCAATCAGCATGCACGTTTTGGGGGGATCATGGTATAATAGCTGATTTTTCATACCTGTTACCCAGCATGTGCAGGCAGTATCTTCTAAACACTTACCTTAACTGTAGTGGTTGTAAATGTCCAACAATAACCTACTCAACTTAACTTCACTTCTTTGCAAAAGTTTTGCAAATTCTGTAGAGCTGTGATCATTGCAATAACCATGGCTGTATTTATTGTGCTATTTCAAGGCTAACAGCTCAGTGATTTTCCTAATGAGTGAATTCCATATAAATATCTCTGAATCTCACTTTTTACACAGTGTTGCACTACAAGACATATACTTGATCATCCACCCATGTGAGTACCCACAAAGCACATTGTGCAGGCATGGGCCGGTCACTAAATCCAGCAAGGACATGAATATATATTATTTTCTATAGCTCCTAAAAGTGCTATAAAACAATAATGGGAGTAGATTTGTGTTTTCCAGGATACACATAGTCATGTTACCATGCATTTCATGTTGAAACTGAAACCATCCTGCCATGGCATGCATTCACATGCAACTAAATGGTCACATTATGACTTGCGTTGCTATCTCTGTGCCCCCTGTTGCATATCATGTGATGACAGAGGTGTGCATTGCCACAGATGTGGTACTATAGTCATCTTAACTGTGCCCTGTGACGTAGCCATGGCTTCTGAAGACACTGAGTGTGGCAGGGCATCCAAGTGGTACTCAAAGAAGCTAAATATTTCTCTAAATAATGTACAGGGACCATCGGAAGTGCCTACTGGGGACCTTTTAGTGTCACCAGTATAAGGTGGATGCATAGCACTGCACTGTCAGGGTGGTGACTGCTGATTCTAGTGTAACCCCTCAGGTAAGCAGTGCAGATACCACTACAGTGGCCTGAAGGGGTAGCAGCTTGACCTTCTATGACAGTGGGAAGAGGAGTCAGAAAGAATGCTCCTGAGTTTCACAGTGTCCATAATAGGTGCATTTTACTGTAATGTAATTCATAACTTCCATAACAATTGCAAGACAGATACTTCAATTACGTTTTCATTTTCTTTAATGTTTTCAGCTCCTGAGCAGATTGAGGCAAAATCATTCTTCTTTCAAGGGTGTTTTGACTGTCTCTCCAGATACTGAGGTAATTAAATAAACTGGATTAGTTAGTATAGCCACATATAGCTGTCATAGCAACACTTTGCATAATTAATATAATGTTATAGTTACTAGTAACACCCATGACCCATGTGAATACACTCCTTTGAACTCACCTATACTGTCCCTGCAGGAGTAGGTGCTGATCCACCCACTATACCTCTGAGAAGTGCCCACACTATAAGGGGAGGGTTCATATACCTGGCATGGCTTGACCTTTGAGCATGCCTACTGCCATGCTGTACTACATACCTGTAGATTTTGTCACCCAGTATGCTGTGTACACTGCCACATCCCTGTCAATCCTACAAGGTTCAGTGCTCACATTTCTCAGTATTTTGCATGCACTGGACCAAGCAAGGTCCACAGCAGTGCCACTTACACATGCCATAGTCAGAATGTGCTGTTTTTATACCTTCTCTGTCTTGTACTATTGGCTCCATATACCATACTACTTGTCTGCCACATACACACAGGGGGTAAGGGTAATATCTACGTCCTAATACCTCTTATGACCTGACTTGCTTCCTGCAATTGTACTTTACTCTGTTGTCTGACAAGTCAGACATATCATCCAGATTACCACTGCATAGCTGACAGCAGTTTCTATATTTTTATACTACCTATATGCCTGATAAGCCTACATGGAAAGTATACTATTGTTTTTCTTTGTTTTGACTCTCTCTTTCTCACTATTCTTTCATTATATATTTATTTATTATCTGTTGTTTTGTTTCTCTCAATCTGTGTTGGCATTTTATGCAGTCTGCACCACAGCTGTGTCTGTAGTGGGCAACTGTCATGACACTGTTAATCTGCCCCACTATCTCATGCTAGATCTCCTCCTGCTGCCTATGCTGCCACTCCATGGGGTACTTTAGGTCAACCAGTGGAAGATAACCAGGAGGGTACCACTGCGGCCTCCAGTGCTCTGTCATTTTATGGGTGTGTTGTCACACTCTCTGGTGATGCCACCAGAGGACCTAGTATGTTACCCAGCAGAAGCTGGAGGCAGTGGTGATGGTGGAGGTGGACTGGCAGCTTGACATTTGCATTGTCCACCTAGAAAACATCTGTGTGCAACTAGCAGAGTCACATCGCTGCATGGTCCTTCACAGCAAGCCAACAGATGTAGGACCAAGTGGGGAGGGTAGTCATTGCAACATGAAGGGAAGCCATCACACTACCCTGTCCCCCATCATGGTGTTCCCCTTCCATTTATTTAATCCTTTTCCATATTTGTAGTCCAGTACTCTCCATCACTAAATGTCTTCTCTCTTTCTGTATCCCACCATTGTGTTCCTCCCTTCTTTGTCAATACCTCCCCATTGGTCTTTGTCCATGTTAGGTATTTGCTTGTCTGCCCTTGCTAACATCTTGCACCACCTTTCCTTCCCACACACTCCTCTTACTTCCTTTTCTCTCTATACTTAAAAAAATAAATGATACGGGTGGTGTGTCCCACAAAAAGTAATATAGCCTTTCTTCCCCAGCATCATTGCAGCATTTCATTCTCAGTGTTCTGCTTGTTTCCTCTCCTTGCCGTTTCCCCTTTCTGATTATTCCATACAGCCATTTCTTTCCCATCTATAAGAAATAAGTTGATAGAGACTTTGCTGGGAGGACTTTATTGTGACTTTTAGTAGTTCTCATAGCAGCTGTGATGTCCATGTGCAGACAGATAGCCGAGTGTAAGCTACATCCTCACTACTGAGATTTGTGGGTCATGTGACTGTGGGTTACTCATCTATTTTTGATCAGTGCAGTTTTCACCAGTGAATTCCTTAATTGCTCATCACTGGGCTAAATGCTTCGTATTGCACTATCTTTTGAGCGTGTCATGCAAATTTAGCCATTATGCAGCCATATAAGCCATGTTTCTGAATCCCAGGGATAGTTTATTCTCTTTCTGTTTCTTTCTCACAGTAGGACCAAGTAACAAAAACAGTTTGCTCTTCACTTTCTGCTGCTAAAACAGCAGCAGCCAGGTCTTAAAAACAGACAAGAGTTCAGTCACTTCCCCTCATGTTGTCTCACAACAGATATTGAAACCAAACTGGATAAGACGAATAGATAGTAGATTCTGTCAGGAGATCTCCCTATTAGCAAATGGGAAGCTCCACATCAGAACTGAAGCTACTGTGAGGCAAAGGGTGTAGCTGCCCCAGATACAAACAGTTAGGGGGTGTGATTTGCAGTTGCAGACAGGGTGTGAATGTGGTACTGGCATTAATACTTGTATTTAGTAGTTCAGTGTATTAGGAATTTTAGTAAGGAAGCTTGCTACAAGTGTAGCTATGACTTTTTTGCAATTAATTAGAGAGTGAAGTTTTTTTTTGGGGGGGGGTCCTCAATCTCAGGCAGAACTTTTTTTTTTTGTTCCTATGGTCCTTAACTTTGGGTTAAGGAAGGGTACCAGTCTGGTGGAAATGATGGAGCCACATGACCTAGCTACAGCTCTACTCTAAAAAAGTAACAATCCTTAAATAAAACCTCCAGTGTAGCAAAGGTATTTGTGATAATGCCTAATCTAGTCTCTAAGTATAACTCTGAAAATCGAAGAAGTAGGTAATAACTTGTCTAAAAAAACACCGGCTTGCTGTAATACGGCAATAAAGGTTCCACAGATCCTCTGATGTTCACCACCTAATATTTAATGTATAACAACACAGCACACAGGTCTAACAGAGATTTAAGCCACGAAAAACCTAAACCAGGAATAATTCCTGGTTTAGGTTTTTCGTGGCTTAAATCTCTGTTAGAACTGTGTGCTGTGTTGTTATGGATTAAATATTAGGTGGTGAACATCAGAGGATCTAAGTATAACTCTGTCTGTGGCTAGGGTAATAGTACTTACTGGACAGTCTTTAGGTACAGTAATTAAAAGGTGAGTATAATGCCTCATACCACTAGTTCAGTAAGGTGACATGAAAAACATGGCAAGGAGAAAGTCTCTTGCCAGTGATGCAGATGCAAACAAAACTAAGCATGTTACCAGAACGGCTCCAATCTAAACATGTAATCTAGATAGGGTATATCGGGGCCAACAATTCATGCCTAAGAGACAAAGGTTTTTCCTTCCCCTCACCAGTCCTGTAGGAAATGTGGTTTCAAGTCGTGTCACTCTCTTTGGGTACACCACTCCTAACAACAGTGTTCCCTTCTCCCAGTGTAGACTCTTCAGACTCCTCCAGTATGCACTCAGTGAGTTTCCATAACTTCTGCTAAATTGATTCAGACCACTTCTTATTAAAGCAGATGTCTCTCCCTTAAACCTAATTACTTGCCTAGCAGGTGAGAACTTAAAGAAACAGCTAGTACCATATCCACAACTAAGTCCAAACTTGCCTTAAACATTTCTCACTTATTTTAGATCTTAGTTGCCTAGCAGTT
>NC_056743.1:255090188-255125188 GCF_019279795.1 Protopterus annectens
ACTATTTTTTTATGCAAGGGAAGTTCATTCCGCAGTGCAGGAATCCTTTCAGTAATGATTTTATCCCAAAACATCTTATTTATTTTGCTAATGTAAGTTGGGAGTTTTAGAGTGAGTATTCATAATATTAGCAGTGTTTCTAAAATGGAGAAGATTCAGTGAAACAGGTCCTTCATAGACCAAAAGCCAAGACAAAGATATCCATGTAGAAAATGGAAAAACTGGGAGATTATTTAATCTAGCCAGATGGCCAAGAGAGATTAGACCCTTGATTTTCTTGGTTAAGAAACAATGGGATCTTTCAAGCTGAAAATATGTACCAAATGGACTGTTACCCTCAATGATCAACCTAATTAGATAGGCATATACAGATGGAATAAGTCCTCTTTAGATCTTTATGATATACCTTTGATAATTCACTGAGTGAATAAAAAAATATTTATATCCTGAACCTGATACTTGATGATAAAGAACAGGTTATTGTCAACAAAATGGCCTAAATCTTTAATAACTCTATCAGCCTTATGAAGGGGCTCATTTATGAGATAATGAGTGGAAAAGATTGGTTTGCCAGATCTGACTGTATTAAGTATAGGGCCATGGTCAGTTTAAAAATGTGCTGACTTTAATTAGCCCTTCTTGGAGAATATAAGAATAGTTGGTGGAACCAATAATGACTCCAATTTGCGGTCATTGTCAAACTTCACCATCCACACAGTACGTGTCTTCACATTGGAGAAGCTGATGATGAGGAGAAGGTGACTCATCCCTGAGGGACTACAGTGGTGAGGAATTTATTAGATGAGAAGGTATGGACAACTCTCACCCTGTGTGAATTGTCAGAGAGTCAATTAGCATTCTGTTGAGTAATATAGGAATTAATAGTTGATCTGGTAAATTTATCAATAACACCAGCAGGAGCAGTCATATTGCATGCCTTGGCAAAGTTGAGATAAGCATCATGGACAAAATAACCACTATCAAAGACTGCAGCCATGCACTGAAAAAAAATCAACAAATTAATCAACTAAATCCTATGTTTTGTAAAACCAACCTTACTAGGATTAAGTTTTCCTAATTTTCAAATTTCACTGTTAATGAGATTGAATAAGTTCTGATCAGGGGTTAATTGGATGATAATTATGAGGATTATTTATAACACTACCCTTATATAGAGCCATCACAACCACTATTCTCAGAGCTCAGGCACATACTCTGAGGAGAGGCAGAGATTAAGAAGCATGATACACAGTTCATCAATAGTGTCATCTGCATTAATTTCAGGGCAGTCTGGGCCCACAGAGTTGTTATTTTTAGTTTTGGTACTAGTTTTGGGGACCTATTCCATAAAGGCAATGAGAGGAGCAGTGTTAAAAGATTCAAGCCTGGACATAGTGAGGGGTGAGAAAGAGGAACAATTTCAGCTACATTTGTCAGCCAGGACATTTGCTATGGCTTTATTATGAGAATGTGTAGTGCTGTTGACTCAGAGTTAGGTGCATTATTGGAGAATTCTTTGAATACTGTTAATATAGTTGAAAAAAGCCTTGTGATTACCTTCAAGTAATTCATCACTTTCACTTCATACTGAGATTTACTCATCCTAGTGATGCATTTAAGATCCCTGCTAACATTGCAACCAAAAAAGCAGAAACACCCACAAGTATAAACAAAAAGTCTCCGGCACAATGAAGGTTTTCCTTGTATCAGTGAAGGCAGGCAGACCACTCGAGGAAGTAACAAACACTTTTATTCCATAAAGTCACATCGACAAACAAAAACCAAAACCAAAAGCAGAGGTCGATTAAGCGCTTTCGTCTCCTGTAACGGAGACTTCATCAGAATAACTTATACATCTCGACCATACATTTTATATGTTCACCATTTTCGTTAATTGGCAATCATTGAATTAATGCCATCTGCATTAAAGCCATAGCGCTACATAAAAAAACTCTAAAATCTATTGTTCGTGGGTATCAGTCCATTTAAAAAACACCATATTAAATATTTGTTTGATGTGCAGACATTCCTAAAAACACCACAATAAAATTACAAACAAGAAGTACTGAAATCACAGGGTGCTGCTTAAAAGGAAGCTTACATTGTGTAAGAAATACATATCTTGAATTAAATTGTTTAATGGATTTGTATACTTGTATATTCTTAACCAAACTCTCAAAGGACCTATTACTAAAAATCCGAGGATTCATGTTCAGGGGTACAAAAATAGACCTATCAAAACAGAATCAAAGAACCCCCCCACTACCCATACAATACCAGGTGTACCTTAGAAATATACTTAGTGGAGTGTACTTAAAAAGTGGGCATGTATGTTTCTTTTACACAGCTATAATGTGAACCTCAAAAAGCCCCTAACCCTTCTAATAAGTTTTAACTGAGTTTTAGGGTACTTTTATTCACATGTTGTTTATGGATTGTTTAGAATAAACAATATAAGAGCCTTGTAGTTCTTAAAAAATCTTAAAAATCCTAAAAAATAGTCCGATAAAATAGAACATACTTTCATACATGCATATTTCATCTTGTTCAATAAATAAACAAGTAAATAAATAAATAAATAAATGTATATAAATATATGAATATATAAATATATGAATATATAAATATACTTATCACCATACTGTTATAACCAAATACATAATTCAATAAATCTGTGTAAATATATACACAAAATAAATAAATATGTATATATAATAATAATAAATATTAAATATAAATAAATATGTGTAAAAAATATCATGTATAAAATATTGTATAATAAACTATTAAATAGTGAATTATTAAAAGGTTAAATTATTTATATTATTTGCATTATTAAATTATTGCACATTTCTTTAATATTTAGTTATTTTGGGATCTGCGGCCAATATTTTAAGTGCTGGGGTAATAGAGATGTGGTCATTTAAACCTTTTTCACAACATGCATTCAATTTTAACTGCCAGATCATTTCTCTGTATTCTACCTTGGTCTCCCAATCACCTCCTCGCTCCAAATGTCCCACCACCTCAAGAACCCAGAATTTGAAGTCCGCTTTTTCACATTTCATAACATGCCTATATAAAGCATTATTCTCATTGCGTCTATTAATGTCTCTAATGTGTTCATAAATTCTATTTTTTAATTTTCTTTCTGTTTTCCCAACATAATAGCTTTCACATTCTTTACAAAATACTAGGTAGACTACCCCTTTTGTATAACAACTACTATAATGTTTAGATGTAAATTTGAGGGGAATACTAGATATACTAACCTCCTTGTTCTCATAAATGTATGAGCATTGGGCACACCTACCGCACTTAAAAGTTCCGTGTTTCCTACTGGCACCATCTACATAGGTCCCTTTCCTGTCTATAATGCTCTTTATATTAAAATTTCTTCTAAAACTAAATTTCAATTGTTTATTTATTGAACAAGATGAAATATGCATGTATGAAAGTATGTTCTATTTTATCGGACTATTTTTTAGGATTTTTAAGATTTTTTAAGAACTACAAGGCTCTTATATTGTTTATTCTAAACAATCCATAAACAACATGTGAATAAAAGTACCCTAAAACTCAGTTAAAACTTTTTAGAAGGGTTAGGGGCTTTTTGAGGTTCACATTATAGCTGTGTAAAAGAAACATACATGCCCACTTTTTAAGTACACTCCACTAAGTATATTTCTAAGGTACACCTGGTATAGTATGGGTAGTGGGGGGGTTCTTTGATTCTGTTTTGATAGGTCTATTTTTGTACCCCTGAACATGAATCCTCAGATTTTTAGTAATAGGTCCTTTGAGAGTTTGGTTAAGAATATACAAGTATACAAATCCATTAAACAATTTAATTCAAGATATGTATTTCTTACACAATGTAAGCTTCCTTTTAAGCAGCACCCTGTGATTTCAGTACTTCTTGTTTGTAATTTTATTGTGGTGTTTTTAGGAATGTCTGCACATCAAACAAATATTTAATATGGTGTTTTTTAAATGGACTGATACCCACGAACAATAGATTTTAGAGTTTTTTTATGTAGCGCTATGGCTTTAATGCAGATGGCGTTAATTCAATGATTGCCAATTAACGAAAATGGTGAACATATAAAATGTATGGTCGAGATGTATAAGTTATTCTGATGAAGTCTCCGTTACAGGAGACGAAAGCGCTTAATCGACCTCTGCTTTTGGTTTTGGTTTTTGTTTGTCGATGTGACTTTATGGAATAAAAGTGTTTGTTACTTCCTCGAGTGGTCTGCCTGCCTTCACTGATACAAGGAAAACCTTCATTGTGCCGGAGACTTTTTGTTTATCCCTGCTAACATTCTTATACCTCTGACTGATAATGGAAAATAACAGATAAGTCCAAAAGCACAGTATCGCAAAACCAAATGCACACAACCTGCTGAAATGGTCTACCTTGACCCGAGAAGGAGTAAAAAAACACAGCTGCCTTTCCAAACAGGATTTATTCGAAAAACTCCAAAACCTCCAAAAACTCCAAAAGTAGTTAACACGAAGAATGGAATGAAATCTGATAACAGATGAAAGCGCTTAACCATTCTTCGTGTTAACTACTTTTGGAGTTTTTGGAGGTTTTGGAGTTTTTCGAATAAATCCTGTTTGGAAAGGCAGCTGTGTTTTTTTACTCCTTCTCGGGTCAAGGTAGACCATTTCAGCAGGTTGTGTGATAATGGAAAATGTTTTATATGAACTTTATAATTTTCTGTTCCTATTATAAAGTTTATTTATCTGAGAGCTTCACCACAGGAGATTGCCCTTGAATTTCCCATCATACTTATGCCAGTAGGTACTGCCTTTTCTATAGCTGGTAAATATAGCTGTAAAAATCATGGGTAGATGTGATGACTTTGGAGATCAGGTTAGTAGACGGCAAAACACTTTTGAAATTCTTAAGGAATTCTGATAGGGATATAAGGATTGCTTTGAAGTAGTCCCTGAATAAAGTTGAATTTGTAAGCAATTTAGTACTAATTTTGAGGGGTAAGATGACAGTATGGTCATCAAATCTGAACAAGAAGAGGTCAATGGAAGCACTGGCAAAGGCAGCATTTGTAAGGAAGATGTCCATCATATTTCTCTCTCTAACTTGAAATTAGACAGTTTGATCTTGGGGAGATGTGTTTAATGAAATCTAGGAAATTATGTACATATTTAATTCTAGTTGCATAAGACTCCAAACTGATGGGTGGATAATTGATGTCTCCCAGAATTAGGTTATTTGCATTAACAGATATAAAACCCGTTGTATAAAGTTGCCTAATGTAGTACTCAGTTGACACTGAAAGAGATCTATAGCTGCCAATCATGCAACTGACTTTTTGCCAAAATGTCAAGGCATTTGAATTCAGACCTTTGAAGTATTTGGCTTGAGTTCATATTTAAGTGGATAAAAATAGCCATTTCCCACCACCCCAGATTTTCTAAAAAAATAATAGGTGATGTACCGTCTTATGGAGATAGTGCTATCAGAACGCTGAAGCCAATTTTCCATAAAAACACATACATGGATATGCTGGAGTATCAGGAAAGCTTCCATAGCAGGCAATTTATTGTCCAGAGTCCTAGCATTGAGCAGAACCATGTTTTGTAGGCAGTACTGGGGAGAGAGATAGTCTTACCCAATATTCAGAAGCCCTGAGGACAGCGGTGAAGGCTATCACTGGCAAAGCAATCTGGTTTGTTAATTATCATATTACCTTCCATACTGATACTCAAATAAATCCTCCTGGAATGATAGTAGTTAATATGCTAGTTGTTGAAAAAAAAATTATTTTTATTTGAAATCATTGCATCTTTCTCAGAGATGGCAACATGCTACTTGTTTTTCCCCCCATTAGATAGGTGTTTGCCTGGTATATAAGGAGCTTTGATGCATGGATTGGCACTTCATTCCTACTGAGCTAACTAGATTTTATACGTATAATGCCCTTGTTTCACCTGGGTTAAGACCTGCTGCATTATGCGCAGCAGCATGCACCATGTTGTATTTTACATATATCACCATAATGATTAAAGCTGATATTCTTGTATTCTTGACTACACATTATTGGGTGTTACCTTGTTTTTTCCCGCATGTTTCACTTTTTCTTTGCGATCCTTCAAATTAAAAACTGAATCTTCTAATCTGGACCACTCAGTTGTACAATTGTTGAGGACTGCTGCTTATTCTTTGCGGAAGTTCATCATTTAGGTAGTCAGTAATGGATCAGATCTCTGTTAACATTAATTTGTAATTTGTTCTGACCCCTTCTGAAGCCAGCCTGCCCAATTTTGGAACTCTTAGACAATGTAGCAACTGTAGATGCTGACAATCACCTACTTTTATCATTTACTGATGCTTCTTTTGAGAATAGTTGTTAAATTTTATGTAACATCTTACATGCTACAATTCAGTAAGCAGAGTAAGACTACATCACAACTCCCTTACAAGAACCCCAACTTTCCTCAAATTGTTAAGAAAGTATTATGTAAGCCGCCAAGACCATATCTGAATAAATCTCAACCTTGCAATATTACTTATCTAACACACATCTCTTTCACCTTCACCCACATTGTAAATGACTCATCCAGGCTCCATTTCTGCTCCTACAAGAACTCCCAAGGTTCTACCGACAAGTGATAATTTATTGGTGATAGATGATTCTATAGTTAGACATACTAATACATCAGGCTGTGCAGGGATAGGATCACAATGAACTGTCTCTCTGATGCAGGTTCAGCGATGTGACCTGAGACCTTAGGCCCCTTCACCCCAAGTGAGTATACTCCCCTTTTCACTCACACTGGGATAAATGACCTTAGATGCACTGCCCAGAACAGATGGAGGGAGAAATAGTTAAGCTCTATACGTGCATGTGTCTGACACTGGTAAGACAGTTGGCTTAAAAAGTATCTTTCTTTCTTTTTTTAAGAGTGTTGCCACAATTTGAAAAAAAAAAGAAAACTGATTTCAACAAATGGCATATTCACTGCTGTCACCCCAGGGGATCCAGTACATGTCAACATGGAAGGTAATGATTGTCATGTTAGCTTGCTTTGCCAAGGATATCCTTCATCTCAGGATTTTAGCATATTGGTTAAGACTATTTCTGTGCCTACACTTCCTTCCTTTTTTTAGGCAAAGTTAATTGACTAGAAATTCTAGCCTAGCAAATTTTAATGTGGCTTATATCAAGGCAGCTCTGTTCAGTGCTAGAATTCTGAACAATAAATTACCTAATTTGTAGGACTTTCTGGTGCTAGAGTACATTCATATATGTGTTGTTGCAGAAGCTTGGTTTCAGCTCTCTGTTAATAATCCTTCTATAAAAAAGTACAACACCTAAAACCTCTTAGACCCCCCCAAGGGGTGGCAGAGAGTATCTGTTTTCACCATTTCAAATATAATTTGTACGAAATACTTCAAGATTCTGAATTCAAGTTCCTTGATATTTGATTACATTTGATAGCTGATTACCACATAATGGTCAACTACAGATCCCCTTCAGTGTTTACTGAGGACCACAGTAGGTACCTCGATAATCTGGATTCCAAACTTACTTATCTCAATACCCTGATTCTAAATTAGTTCAATTATCTATGCATCAGCTATGAAGAACATTGAGGAGTATATTGCCTTGGAGCATATCTCTAAACTGTCCACATGTTACAGAATGTCTAGAGTTTGCCTTACAGTTTTGGTTTGTTCCTCATCAAATGTAGGGTTTTCTGGAAATTCATTAAGGTTTGAAATCTCTAAAAATGACAGACATTTGAGTTTCAAACTTCATATCCTTCCAAAAATGCAAATTAACAAAATTCATGATATGCTATCACCTTTCTTTTTCAAAAGCATTTTTATTATGTTTCATAACAATACAAGTTGTTTACATATATTCAAAGAAGAAATTGATTATTAGTTAAAACAAGAAAACATAATAGTAAAAGGAAACAAAGTACATACATACATAGTGTCTAAATAATACAGTATTACAATATATCATAAAAAAGAAAAAGAAAAACATAATGTTACATTAAACAAAATAGAGATCTTTGTTTAGAATATTCTCTAGATTGGACCACATAGTATATGAATATGATGTTCTAGTAGTTCTTGACTTAATAGTCAACATTTCTAAACAACAGACTTCAGTAAGAATATTTTTAAATTCTGCAAATGAAGGTGTGTGATCAGAGTTCCAGTTTTTAGTTATTGTTTTCCTAGCTGCTGTTAACACAGACCATAAAAGAGGATATTTGATTTTTCTAATACAAGAGGGGATTGGAATATTGAATAAAACCAAAGATTTGGTCAAGACAAATCTATCTGTAAAAAGTGCTTGAAGAAGATTGTTGATTTTTTCCCAAAATTTCTTTAAGACTACACAATCATAGAACATGTGTGACCAGTCAGGTTAAGAATCTGATTTACATCTCCAGCACAATACCCTATCTTTGGTAATCAATTCTAATTTATGTAGTCTGAAAAATAGCTCTATTCATAAATTTCCAAGCATATATTCTCCATCTTAATAATGAGGTAGTTTGGATGATTCCAAAATAATTTTTTTATCTAATTCAGTAGGAATCATATTATTGGTTGTGACAAAGTAAGTCCAGTAACTATCAGGAATATTTTTTGTTTCTATATTATTTTATACATTATTGATAGTTTACATTTAATAGTTGTGTTTTGTTGAATAAAAGAGGCAAAACATTTTATTAATTTAGGAAATGGAGATCTTGAATTTTGTGGAATTAATTTTGTTAAACAAAAAAGTCTAAGAGATTGAAGTTGTAACCAGTCAAAACTGGTTAATTCAAAATTTATAATTTGATGTTCTAGTGTAATTAAATTATCATCTTGTAAAAACTGGAACCAAAAAAATAGTTTTTTTTCCTTTAATGGGAGAATATTAGTCAAATTGGAAGTGACAATAACATCTTTTGTGAATGCAATAGGGAATAAAATTAATATCCAATATTTGTACATCATGTTTTTGTATATATAATTTTGAAAATCTTTTAATAAGAACTTCATATAATGAGATGTATTACTGGGAAGTGTATTTAGAGAAAAATTATTTTTCAATATCCATATAAATGGGTTATTTATAATTGAACATTTACTGGTATTGGTTATCTCATTATTGTCAAAATGAAGGACTTCTTGAAATTTCTTCCATTTTGCTGAATAACTGTCATTTAACAACAGTAAGAAAGTCTTAATTACTGATGAAACAGAGTATAATTCTAAGTCTGGAAGGCTTATACCTCATAAAGACCAATCCCTCATATGATTTGCAATAGATATTCTAGGTTTATTTGGTTGCCATAAAAATTTCAAAATCATTGTGTTGAATTCCTTAATTATTTTTTTGGGGGGGAGTTAATGCAGTAGATTGAATTATGTAAATAATTTTAGGTAGAATGATCATTTTGATAATTGAAAGTTTTTCTTCCATTGTGAAAAAAAGATGTTTCCATTTATTAATTAAGTTATTGATAGAGGAGATGCAGTTAGAGTAATTTGTTTTTATTATATCTATTATATTGTTTGTTAATATGATACCTAAATAATTTAAACCCTCTGCATTAACTAAATATCTAGTATACTTCTGATTCTAATAATTAGTATTAGAGGTGATAGGAAGTATTTTTGTTTTATTATCATTAAAAATTAAACCTGTCTTTTTTGCATCAGTTCCATAAAATCAAATACAGCATATAGAGTTTTATTTGTTCCCTCAATGGTTAGAAGATCATCAGCAAAGAGTTGTACTTTAGAAGTTATCTCTGAATTCAAATTAAGTCCCTTAATATTTGGGTTCATTCTTATATAGTTGGCTAAAGGTTCCATTAGGATAATGAATAGTAAAGGAGAGAGGGGACAGCCCTGTTTAATTCCTTTATAAATTGGGATATTTTCTGATAAAAATGAACCAATCTTAATATATGCATAACTACCATTATATAAATGAGAGATTAAATTAATAAATTTATTAGAAAAAAATATATGTTTTTAAAGTAAGAAATAGGTAATCCCAGTTAACTGAATCAAAGGCACAGTTTATATCTAGACTTAATAAGGTTAGATTCTTCTTTGGTTCTGTTACATGGTCAATAATGGTTAATATTCTTTTAATACTGTCAAATGTGTTTCTATTTAAAATAAAACCTGTTTGATCTTCGTTAATCAATCCAGGGAGGAATTTCTTAAGTCTGTTGGTGTAAATGGACATAAATATTTTATAATCAATATTTAAGAGTGATATTGATCTATATGAAGAGCATTTAGAGGGGTTCTTATCTGTTTTCAAAATAGGAGAGATGAGTGTATATTTCCAAGAGGGAGGGATTGTAAACAGTTCTTGACATTAGGAAACAACTTGATGTAATAAGAGAAGTGACTCTTTAGGAAGTAATGTATATATCTCTGGGATGATTCTGTCATTTCCAGGAGCCTTATTTTGTTTTAAAATATTAATTTGATTTTTGATCTTAGATAATGAGATGGGTTTATCTAGTGCGTAAACTTGTTGTTCCAATAATTTATTTGTAGTATATCTTTTAATAAAAAAATTTACCTTCATTTTAGAGTCTAATACATTTGAATTTTGATTAATCTTGGTAAAATGATTTCTAAATTCCATTAATATATCTCCCAGATCTGTTACCACTCTCTTTTTCTTTCAGAAAATATCTCTTTAATATGATGCATCTTATTTAACCTTTTGTTTTGGTGGCTAATCTCTTTAATGATTTAGGATTAGTAGAAACATTTATAAATTTAAATCTCTCTAAACTAATCTTGGTCTTACGATTGAGGATTTCTAAATATTTATTATTTAAGGTATTAATTTAAGGTATTAATTTCCTTAGTTCTATTGGATTTGGTTATTTGTTTTTGTAAATTAACAGAATCAAGTTTTTCTTGTAGAACTTTTATTTCTTTTTCCCAAAGTTTTTTTTTTGTTACTGTACAAATTAATTATTTTCCCATATAAATATGCTTTCAGAGCATCCCAGATATATATAACAGATGTACCTTCGGTTGTATTAATATTAATAAAATTCTTAGTTTCAGAAACAATAAAATCTTTAAAATCAGTTAAAGTAGTCAAATATACTGGTATTCTTTTAATTTGACGGATATAATCTGAGTGCTGTGACAGTTTAAATACTATTGCATTATGGTTGGATAATGGGCACGAATGAACTTTGACTTTTTGTATATTATTAATTAGATGATTTGAGATCTAGATTGTATCAATTCTAGAGTATGTGCCATGTCTTGGGGAGAAGTGTGTATAAAAAAGTGATTTTGAATCAGTAAAATCATTAATGTCTCTAAAATGAAATGATTCAGTAAATTCAGTCAAATTTTTCACAGGTGAAGTTATCATCCTCTTTCAAAAAGCAGTAGAATCCTTTTCATTTATTATAAAGTTAAAGTCTCCAGTGAATATGATGTTTCCTTTTGAGAGGTATACCATTTGATCTAGTTGTTTTTTGACAGTACGAGAACCAATCCCAGGAATCCAATATGGGAGATTATGGCTGACAAAGTTCACAGATGACTGCAAACTGGGGGCCATAATCGAATCTCCAGCTGACACAAGCATCCTCCAAAAGGGTCTCACAGAGATGTATGCTTGGTGCCAGAGCCACGGCCTCAAGCTAAATGCTAAAAAGTGCATAGTCATCCCCTTTGGGAAAAACAAGGTGCCCACAAATTACCAAATAGGTGGTAATCCATTAAGTACGGAAGAAGTAATTAGAGATTTGGGGACCAACGTAGATAGTAATCTCTCCTTTGATAATCACGTTGCCAAAGTGGTTAGAAAGACCTTCTATATAGCCCACCTTATCACGAAAGGGTTCCCATCTAGATCAGTAGAGGTCATTGTGCCCCTCTACTCGTCACTCATCAAGCCCATAATTGAATACAATGCCCCTTTTGGGATGTACCTTACCTGACACCTGCAGCAACTGGAGAGACCCCAAAAGTACCTCACCAAGAGGATCATGGGCTACAAACAGATGTCCTATGCAGCTCGACTAAAGAAACTCCAGCTCTACTCAGTTGCTTACCGCCTACTCAGAGGCAATCTATGCCTGACGTACAAAGCCATGTCAAACCCAGAATTAATGGACATGCTCCACCTCAAAAAATCCAAGTCCCTTAGAGCTACACGCTCCAGGGACCTAAACCTCAGCACAAAAATAAATAGGACATGCTGGAGGGACAGATTCATTTCCCAGAGGCTCCCCTCACTCTGGAATAGAAGCCCAATTCATGTTAGACATAGCCCCTCGCTGACCCTCTTCAAGCAAAATTTGGATGCATGGATGGGAAATCGCAAATTCACCCCTGGGATCTCTCCTGTGTCCCTGCTAGACAGAGGCACAGTAAACTAATCTTAAAAGGGTACCTTCTGTGACCTACTTTACAGAGGCACAGTAGGCTAATTTAATATGGAGACGGAAGCCAAATACACTCTGGCTAGGCTTATAAATGCCCTAGGGCAGATAGCCTAGTATCTACCTATGAACCTATGAACATAAACCAAAATTTAAAGCTGTTAACTTGCAGTCAGAGGATAATATAAATGTAATGTATAATGTGAAGATATATAAAATGTAGTAAATGTAAGTAAGCCAATCACATTCCAATCTTTTAATGGTTGAATATAATCTAGACAACATTGGAACCAAAGCATGTATTTAAATGATTCAAAACCAGCTGAAAACAGAATTAATGTAGAGGAAGATAAATAAATTCCTAATGATATTTTTTCAATCAGATCCAATAAAACATTAATAGTTGTAGTATTCTGTCTAATAATATCATTTTTCCCCTTCCCCTTTCTGTTTTTTTTAAACAGTACTAAAACATGTTATATTTGTTTTGCAGGACATTCACGCTTGGTTTTAGCAAACTGTAGAATGGAAAATGAATTCCCCTTCTTCCAAATACTCCACCAACTGTTGCACATCTATAATGTGTTTTTACAACAGAAAAGGGTACCAAGCAGGGCTGCTGTACAGTTTAGAATTAAAAATATGAATGCATACAGCTAAGACATATTTTTTCCAAATGCTCCATCAACACTTGTATATCTATAACATGCTTACACAACATAAAAGGATACCAAACAGGTCAGTTTTATAGTTTAGAGTTAAAAATATGAATAAATACATCTAAAGGCATATTTCTTCTTTCTTACTTTACATCAACAGTGTTACTATATGTTTGAGTGTTTACTCATCAATTCACTTTCCATGCTAAAAGCAAGTCCTGTTAAATCCCTGTCTCGCCAATTTTTAAAAGTGATACATTACCAGTAAAACAGACATTATATCATTCCCTGTAATTTGTGGTGATGGCCTCTGACTGCCTTACATGCTTATAGATGTTCTGACTGAACTGAAGGGACCACACACCTTGGAAACAAATCACAGAAATAAATGCACTACATTGTTTTACTCTAATGCATTAACAAACAGATCAGTAAACATATATGGTACTGTACTTTAAAAGAGACGCTATGCACATGAATAAATAAAGCAATGATGATATTACTTTGGCTGTTGCTTACTAACAGACAAAAAGAGAGAATTAAATGGATGAGCAAACATGCTGGTAAAGAAGCAGTATCATTTAACTAATGTGCATAAAAAGGTTACTTCCCCGCTATTGAGCGCATTCTAATATTGTATTCACTTTTTATAACTGTTGGCCCGACAACAAAGAGCACCATTTCTATGTTTTCTTGTCCCCTACATGCTTCTTCAAAGCATTATATTATTATGAAGATCACTGTGAAGAGTATCACAAGTAGCATTTGAAGGTTCCATTCAGTTCCTGCCTCCAGGGTTCAAAGTTCACATTGCTGAGATGTGTTTGCGACTTTGCGAACAGAAACCAGTTTTCTTTTGAAAATAGAAGTTCTAATGCTCGAGACATCATTCCAATACCAATTAAAGCTTACTTCTGTTGCTTTTAGTGGGAACCTCTTAATATACACAAAAAAACAATGGAATTGAGCCTGTATAGTGCTCGCATACCTCAGAACACTGTCCAAACAGTCAACACAAGCCATCACTCCACATTTATCACATCAAAAGCATTATTAAAAGCAAAAAAAAAAAAAATAATGCTTGAACCCAAATGAAGACAACAAATGAAATACAATGTATAAAAGCAAACGGACATCAGCTGCTGCACTCAGTTCTAACAATTGCACAGCATAGAAACTAACTGCTCATATTACATTAATATTAGCACATTCAAAACGAATGCATTGAACCTCTTAATCTCCCCTCCCAAAAGCACAATTATCTAATTATTTTAAACTACCCACCAAGCATTCAAAGTTTAGTTGAACTGAAATACTTTGTTTTTGGACTTACCTTATTAATCAATCTATAATTCAAAGATATAATATTAAAATGAGTTTTGAGAATGATAAAACTATGAAACATGGTGAAAATCTAAAAGGACTTAAAGAAAAAAGTAGTAAAATGAAACAGTTATTTGTCCTTGAGCTTCTTCTTTTTTTCTGAGGATTTCCAAGAGTTATTCTCTGCAATTCTCTATAACGAAGGGCTGTTCCATTCCATGTCTTCAAGTTTGTCAATTAATTTGTGTGCTTTAATGTATGATACAGCAGGGTCAAGATCATCAAAGATTTTAATTCCCTCTGTGAGAAATAGTTTTAGTTTAGCTGGGAACAGAAGGTGTACCTTTATTTGGTTCTATTTTAGTTCCTTAATTAAAGGTTAAAGGAGCTTTCTTTTATCCATAACTGCAGAAGAATAATCATTGTCAAAACGTATAGTACTGTCATTTATTTTTATAGGGGACTTAGACCATGCAGTTTTCAATACTAGCTCTTTATCTTGTGAAGACATGAATTTCACAATAACAGATCTAGGAGTGATTTTATTAGAAGGTGTAGCAATAGATCTGTGTGCCCAGTCTATCCCAAATGAAATGGCTTCAGGAAGATTTAAGACAGTTGGTAACCATGTAGTTAAAAAACTCACCATGTTACTTCCTTCTATGTTGCTTGGCAAACCAAAAATCAGTAGGTTGTTCCTGCGAGACCTGTTTTCTAATTCATCTATTTTATTTTGAAGAGATGTTTTGTTTCAGAAGGAATTCTATGTTATTTTCTCCTTCTTGAAGCCTTCCATCCACATCTGTGAGAGATTGTTCTATGTCAGATATCTGAGTCTTTTGAAGCATTTCTGTTCAAAGACATCTATTTTTGTGCCCATTTTGTCAAGTTTCAATGACATCTCTTGTAGAGATGTTGTTAAAGATAAAAGTTATTTCTTAATAGAAGAATCTGAAGAATTATTCTTGGTATAACTCATCTTTCAGGCAGAGATGTTGTAATATGATATCTGAAGATTTTGAAAGGAAAATTTCATGTAAAGTAAATCATTTTTTTAAAATAATCCACAAGTATGTTGATAGAAGTCAGGAAATGCCATAAAAAGTCCAAATGGATTCTTTTTGAAGTTTAAATCCTGTCAGAAATAGGAAGAATTGGCAGAGCTGGAAAAAACTGCTGCTAGTCAGTGAACATCTTGGCCACGCCCCCTGCTATCACCTTTCTAAGTTTATAAGATCAATATTTAAAATCTGTCCTTGATTTTGGGTCTCTGTTCCCATATTATTTTATACTTTGTGCAGAATTTTAGAGTTAAGAGTTGAGAGGCATGCTTGGGGGTTGAGTAAAGTGTCAGTCTGAGTAACAACATTTTGGAAGCCATTTCAGATTAGGAAAACAAAATCATCCATAATATGTAATTTCCACAGTTTATATGGGTAAAACCCTGACTAGAACATAGGTGACCGAAGCTTGAGTAGCAGTTCAAACTGCTGATGGAGCTGGCAAGAGAGAAAGGCATGCCCATTGTGGGAAGGGGGACAAGATGTAGGTGGTTTCAGGCTGGGCCACTGATGCTCCAGGATAAACACAGGCTTGCCTGTAGCAGTGAGCCAGTGCAGGGAGAACATGGGCTATGGCTGCTCTAGCAAGTGATAGCAGTCCTTGCCACTACATGTGAAGGAGTGCACATGAACAGGCCTAACAAGCATAAGTAATCCCTGCAGTGGTGCAGGTGGCTCGGGTCATCTCCAGGAGTAGTGGCAGTGCCATAATATATGCCCTCAGGTGCAAAGATGCTGACAAAGGCACAAGCAACCCTACTGACTGCCTGTCTTATGGCTTCCCCTGGGCAGCTTTTGTCACCATATATAACTGGATACATGTCCCTAATAGAGGGGAACAAATGGGCTGATCCTACCCAGGGGAGGACTTGATGGTTGCCAGGCAAAGGATAAAAAAGAAACAGAAAAAAGCAGTCCATAATGATGATTTCACAGCAGTTTAAAACCTGTTTGCCTGTGTTCACAAACCCTCACCATCACCTCCCATACATGAATCTTAGATCACTGCACTCCCTTTCTTAATCTCCTTTATTTCAGTGTCATTGCATATTGGGGAAAGATGGTCCCTATGTAGCATGGTCGCATTTAAAAAATACACTTTTCTGTTCATCTCATGCATTTGGTTTTCAGATATGGTGCTCTACTCCCGACTGCTTTTCAGTGTTTACTTTCTCACATTCTGCGGGCATTGTTTCCATAGAACAGTGGGAGTGAAAAGTAGTAGAAGTACCAATGCAGGTATAAAGGAGACTGCTAGAACTGGAATTAAATGTAAGCTTATACATGTTATTCAAATAAATAATATGCCTGGAACTTAAGAAAGAGACCTAAGTTAAAGACACAAACCTAGTATTTACATTACCTATAACTATTCTTTGAATTATCTAGTTTACCATCAGCCTTCTCAGAGCACTTACACTGTTTTTGAGATCTGTATAATGCACTGGTCTGCCTTACTTAAGTGGCAGCTACTGAAAATCCATCAAAAGAATCCCTTGGCTAGAACTACTGGGTGTTTGCAATTTAAAAAGTGCTGTCAAGTTGAAACAGACCAGAGAAAGGAAATGACTCAACTCATCAAAGAACTGTTCTTCCTGAGAGAGTTATCCTTAACTGGCATTATCAAGCTGCAGAAAGAAGGTTCCAGAAGCACTGCAAACCATGTACGAAGCTGTGTCAACAGCATTTGATATTTATCAAAGAAAAGTGTGCTTAATAGTAAGCAAGGACTATAGCAGTAAGCATTAAACCATTTCATGACAGCAGGATTTTGACACTTGAGATGCAGGAGCATTTGCTTGCCCTTCTTTAACCACCCAGATCTCTGAATTTTCCAAAAATGAACAGCTGAGCTGTCATAAATCAGTTTCTACAGAACAACTGTTTCTTTTCATGAACATTCAGTTTCAGGCATTACTTGTAAACAGCCATGTCACTGAAGTTTATCAGTTATTTGAGTTGAATGCTACAGAGATTGTTATACTAAAGTAGAACAGGAGGAAAAGCCCTCCGAAAACCAAACTTTCAATTTTCCTTTGTAGCATCTTGTGTGCTTCTACCAGATGTGGATGCAGAAGCTCTGAACCTTCTGGTATAAAATGTAATATAAGATAAAGTCCTGAGACTTCATCTGACTCACACACACACACACACACACACACATATATATATATATATATATGCGGTGGTGGTGCTGCGGTAGCGTTGTCGCCTCACAGTAAGACGTTGTCCTGTTCGATTCTCAGCTAGAGCGTCTTCTGTGTGGAGACATGATTCTCAGCTAGAGCGTCTTCTGTGTGGAGACATGCGTGAATGGGTGTCAGCGGACCGGAGTTCCGCTGTGGCGACCCCTAACCGGGAAAAGCCGAAAGACACAACAACAAACATATATATATATATATATATATATATATATATATATATATATATATATATATACACACACACACACACACACACACACACACACACACACACACACGCACACACACAGCCTTCCTGATTAGTGACTGCAGTAGAAGTGGACAAAAGTTGCAACACAGTGCTCACATCAGGATGAACTATAGCTCATTGATTGGAGTTTGTCATGGGAAATCATTGCTGATGGTGTTTCTGTTACAGCAGCAATGGTAATTCACTGAGTTTTCAATGTTTTATCTTCTCTGCAGTTAGTTAACTGTTGAATTAGAATATATAAGTAAATGAGGTTCAGGAGAATTGAGCACTGTGCAAAAAAAAAAAAAAAAACATTTTTTCATCTAGACAAAGCTATGACCAGGCGTACTCCTTCAAGCTGTAGCTTCATCATTGAAATATAATGAAACCATTTATATTGTGACAAAGATGGACTGGTACTAGCAATATAAATTAGGCTTTGAGGCCACTTCATATGGTTAGTATTGGGTTTCTTTTATAAAATCCACAGAAAAATAGGTTTCAACTTTTAAATTTGGAGAGGGTAAACTAAAATGAGCAAGTTCACTTTCACCATTCACTGTTAGTTTTACTCCAATACTTCAGATGTGTCATGAAGCAGTTGAAAAAAGGCAGTATTTAGGGCAGTTAAGTTGCACAGGATAACAGTTCAACAGTTTTTTTTCCATCTTAGAGACAGCAGCATTCTAGCACATTGTAGAAACAGTTCCTACCAGTCTCTAGATTTATGATTACTTTCTTTAGCCCAAAATACTCCTTCTCCAGCCTCTGCAGGATTTAAGACTCAGCAGGTTTTTATTCCTTATGATAGCAGATAACTTCTACCTTCAAGATTTACATTTCTCCATCAAGGTACCATAGTTGAGAACCCACTAGTCCTCTCTCTCCATAGGAATCTGGAATATGACTCCTTGCACTATCAGCACTAGTGATAACGCAGCTCAAGACAGTTTGCTTCCTATCAGTTACCTAAGAGACCTGCCTTGTTTTGAACTTGCCTTTCTGCAGTGAAAACTCTGCATTTCCCTTCATTAGCTTGCCCCCTTGGAAACATCACAATAGTGAGTATTCAGCAGTCACCATGTCACATGAGCATTACAGCCCTTCTGCTTATATAGCCATTGCAGCAGGCATGGTACATGCCAATATGAATTATGAATAATTATGAATAATGTCCATAGAAAATTAATATATTAGCATAGTAAAAGCCCATTTGATTGTTAGGCATTACATCTTTATCACAAAGTATCATTTCTTAGCATTGCTAGATTTATGGCTAATATACATCTCCCACAACCATTTGTGAAAATACTACCCTGATGCCCATTGCTGAGGCATCAGAGAAGGCAGTAAATGGGTTAACAAAATCTAGAGCTAATAATATGAGCTCAGATCATATGTCCTTTAATTTCCTAAACTCCTGTTTTGTGGTGTCTGTCCTGTTTTTCATGTATTGGGCCCCACCCTTGATCACGTCTGTTAGAGAACAAGCTATGGAAGCAACATTTGGGATAAATGTATGGTAGTAACTGGACAATCTTATGAAAGTCTCCATCTTTCTTTTGGTATGGATATAGGACAGTTACATACCATATGAAAGGATCGCTCAAAAATATTGGATGTTGGATGTAAAACTAAAATTGTTCAAGATGGGGATAGGGATAATCATTTAGAAATGAAAGAACTAAAATGGCAATTAAAACTTAATGCATTGGAATTACCATGGTTAAATGATTGCCTGAGTTTCAAATGTATTTCAAAAATGTGAGGCTTGACTAATTGAAATGTTTTAATGCTTCTGTCGGGAATTATATTCAATCGCGTGATGTTCATTTTATGATAAAAGAAACTGATGGATAGGGTGTGTCAGGACTGTCAGATGGACTTATTGTGACAGATAAGTCAGTTTGCTGAAAGCACTTCCTGTTTATTAAATTCTGCTTGTGGTTTTATTTTGACTTTTTATGAGTGATTCTTTCATATAGTTCTCATTTTATCACTTTATCTGCCAGTGGTTTCGCCCTCTCATCCCATGGAACTCTGTCAGACAGGCTAAGTGATCACTTACCATTCTGTACCATAAGATACCAAAGCAACTGCCCCAAAACAAATCATTGCAGCCTGATAAGAAAACCTGCTACTTTTTATAAAGACACTACTTCTCCTTACCTGGAAGATGATGCTGTCTCTTACTTCTGTAAAATTTTCCTAGGTGTTCTAAACACACTAGCCCCCATCTGAATATCAGAATAAAAAGAGCCAAAGCCAACATTCCCCATTGTTATCCTTAGTAACTAAACAACTAATGAAACATAGAGATAAAAATGGAAGATCAGGCCAAAAAAAGTTCCTACTTTACTAGCATATAGACAAATGAGAAACTTAACAAAACAACTTATCACTATTGATAAGAAAACCGATTACTCAGCCAACCAAAATACACACACTAATAATCCAAAACTGTTCTGGGCCTCAATCAATAAACTGTTAAATCTAGGAAAAGCTACACAGCTAACACCAAGCACACAGAAACAAAATGATACCACAGACAACCAATTCACTATCCACTTTATACATGTAGTACAGTCATTAACCCACCAGGTGACTAATCAGACTCTTGATGTCCCTACAAATTCTAATAACCCCCTTCAACATTTCCCTTTACAACCAGTTCCCACAGAAACCATAAAAAAGAAAAGACCCAAAATGTTAGAAGTCTCATAAAATAAATTAACATAGCAAGCAAGACTATTAACAGAAATTTATGTGACATAACATAAGTAAATAGGATATATTACTATGCAGTTAAATTAATAACAGATAAAGTCTTACCACAAAAATACAAGGCAATAATGGAAAGGAAGAGAAGAAATCAAATGCCATCATGAAATTATTGAACAGAGAAAACTGTAAAGCAACAAAATACTTACAAAATATAGATGTAATGAAAGCAATGTGCAGTGTTAGAAGAGACCAGGATCTATGGTATACTATTGCAAATATTAAACTAAAGATATCAGAACAGGGAGAAAAACTTAGAAGATATGCAGATAAATATAAAGGAAAAGTACAAAAAAGCAATTCACTGGTGACCCAAAAAAAGTTTTATAGGAACTGGGAAATAAAACAAAAGGAATAGAAATGCCACCAAAAAAGAAGAAATAGACACATTTTGGAGAAATATCTATGAAGACCATGTAGAGCATACTAATGCTGAATGGCTAGAAGTAAAAGAAACAGTTAAAAGTTCAAATGTACAGGTTATGAAATGGCATGAAGTAACGGCCATTGAAACTGAAACAAAATTAAGAAAAGTTCCTAAGTGAAAAAACCCAAGCCCAGATACAGTACCCAACTTCTGATTAAAAGCATTATTATTTTTGCACAAAGATTTAACCCTGAGTAAGAATTACTTATATGGACATCCCGAAGACACCAAACTGGTTTACAAAGAAATGGTACTGCTCCTTAAGGGTGAACCAGCAAGCCATCCTAAAAACTATAGACCAATAACCTGTCTACCAACAATATAAAAACAATATACTGGAATTTATGCAATCAGAGGTTAGTCATTCAGAAAATAATTCAGTTAAGGCATTAGAACAAAAGGGTAACAGAAGGTTTTATGGAACAAAGGATCATTTGTTGCTAAAATAAAGCCATAAAAGAAAATTGTGAAAAGGGGAAGAATCTCAGTATGGCATGGATAGATTACAAAAAACATTTGACAACATTCCACATTCATTAATAAAGGAATGCTTGTAGGCATACAAGATATACCCTACATTAATTAATGACATTGCAGTGACCAAACAGATTAGGCTATGGTTACAATTTGACTCCCAGAAACCACTCTTATTTAAAGAACTCTCATCTACTTTTTGTGGATACCTTAAAATTAAACAGCTCTTCAGATAAGAGTTGAAGGCACAACTATAAATTGTTAACACTTCTCAGATGATATAAGAATGTAATTTTGTCTTGATAAATGTGCAAAAGTAACATTTAAAATAGGAAAGCAACAGCACCAATAAAATATTGATCTGGACAGAAATTTGATATAAAAGAGCTTGAACAGGAGGGAATGTATAAATATCTGGGAACAGATGAAAGATCGACAATAAAACATGAACTATTAATAATAAAACTCAGGAAAGAATACTTCAGAAGGCTAAAACTAATATCAAAAACAGCCTTGAGACCTAGGAATAAAGTCCAAGCTATAAACCAGTTTGCTGTTCCTGTTCTAACTTGCATCTTTTGTGTGATTGACTGGAACCCAAAAAGTACTGAATAAATTATATAGGAAAACAGGAAAAATGTATACATATCTGCTAACCTCATCAGCTCCAAACATAGTGAAAGTTTTAAAACATCAGGGAAAGAAGTCTAACATGACATCCTAACTTATTTTAGCAGAATTGTTTCAGTGTGAAGTGGGAATGGGAATCAAACCAGAAGAAGACTAAAATCAGACAGCAAATGAATGTGCCAAAAAAAGAAATAATATAAGGAAAAGGATCAGATGGGAAGGAAAGAAAATTGGAAAATCCATAAGTACAGTTGCAGGTACAAAGATATTGTGGAATAACTTCACATTGACCAATATTTGATGCAGGAATAGTTGAGAAAAGGTAAAATGAAACCAAAAGATGAAAGGTTAATAATGTACATGTTTGTTTACAAAGTCCATTGATCATGTGAGAGAAACAAACAAATGCAGATTTTGTAAAAAAAAAAAAAAAAACATGAAATATTATGATAACTACATTGGGCTGATGTGCCTCTGGCTTTGATTATGGCTGATCCTTAAACCAGCCCACCAATCTGGTTAACAAATACAGAAACAGGCAAATAAATAGTTCATTTACTGACAATGAAAAATAGCCCAGCCAACTTAAACACTGACCTGTGGGCAGTGTTAAGCTAGTTACTTATAAAAGTAATAAGTTACTATTACTAGTTACTTTTAAGTGAAAGTAATATGTTACTATTATTTATTATTTTTTTAAAAAAGTAATATATTACTATTACTAGTTACTAACTAAAGTAACTAGTTACTGTTGAGTTACTTTTACATAAGTGTAGTTTATCAATTCTCATGTTCAGATTTACTCACATAGCACTTGTGTGTGAGGAATACATGCTTACTGCACATGAATACGAGTGTATTAAAGATGTATACATAGTGTTACAATGATTACGAATAGCATTTTACAGTTTACAAAGTCCCACAGACAAGTCTTTATAGTCAGAGTCACAATTTAATACTTAAACCAAAGTACGCACAGCCAGCAACCCAAGATCCATAACGAGTTACAGCCCATCAAATTTTAACAATGTACATTAGGCTAATCTGCTAAAACTAATGCCGAGGACGCAAAAATACTTACAGAAAATGTCATATAGGTCTAACATCAACCAAAATATCACTTTATATAACTATTCACAATGACTACACATTTCTGTTGGCTCGAAGGAGCAACTTTTCAAAGTGTTCATCGGTGAGTCTATTTCTTCTTGCAGTCAGCACTTGTCCACTAAGACTGAACAGGTGTTCAACAGGTGCACTAGCTGGCAGAGTTGTATTGGTGTTCAGAAATATTATCTTGACTGTAGGGTAACTGTTGAGAGATGATATTTCTCTGGAAGGGTCAGACAGATACATGTCCATCTGAGAATATATACTGACATTGGCTGGCATCGACTCATTGAAGCTGAAGAAGCTGTCTTCAGCAGTTAATGCAGAAGCTTCAGATGACCCACATGCAGGTTCATCCAGTTTCTGCATAGCATCAAGGAGCAGAGCCTTGCCTCTGAGTTTCTGCTCTTCACTGTCCATCCATCGCAAACAGAACTGTGGATGCACTATGCTAGCCAGAATGAGCTCTTCATGCTCCGGATGGTAATTGAACCGAGGCTCAATGCCTTTAAGAAGAACATCAACTAGCAGCACAACAAACTGCACAGACTGCCTGACTTTGGACAACTTGTTTTTCAGGCACATAATGGTGAGGATCAGGATTTCCATGAAGCTTTTCAGCTCTGACTGCAAGAGGTCCAGAGCCATTGCCAGGGTCTGCATTCCTTGCACAAATTCAGCAACAAAGGTAATTTCTCCAAGCCTGAAGATGGCAATTCCAGTCTGTTCACATATCTCATTCAGCAAGCCTTCACCCTGAGTTGCAATAAGGTAAATTCTCTCCATCGCGTAGAAAGTGGAATTCCATCATGTCACATTGGAAGTAATCAATGCCAGATCACTTATTTTGAGCCACCTCAGCAGCTTGGGTGCTGTGACTAGCCTTGTTCCAAGCAGCGTAGCATTTGGCCATTGTGCTTCTCATGATCTTTTTATACTGTGCATCATTACAAGCAGATTCGGAATCTTGCATGGCAACTAGATTCAGTGTGTGTGCTGCACATGTCAGATGGGGAGGGAGTGAATAGGTGTTCTTGTTTTGCCCTGACTGATTCAGCACAGCTGTCATGCTGTTGTAAATCACTTCACCAGAATCATTCTCATCTTGGGACAGAATGCTTGTAGTCTCAGATCTCTCACATTCCAAGAAGACAGTGAAAGCCTTTACAAAATTGCTGCCATTGTCAGTAATTGTTGCAAACACCTTTTGATCTATCTTGTACTTGATAGGAATGCTCTCAAGAGTTGATGCTATGAGATCATATGTATGCCTCCCTCTGCAGCATGACAAAGCAGTTGACTTTCTTTGAAGTGTGTCACATTTGATCCAGTGGGTGGTGACACCAAAGAAACTATGATTCTGATGGGTCCAAATGTCAGCCGTAATCTGCTGCATACTATCAACATTCATGCTGGAAGAAGTTGCGAGCATGTTCTTATCATTTGTAAGCATATTCCTGTACTTTTCTATAAGATCATATATCTGCCAAATCTCTGTGGTTTTGCTTAAAGTTAAATGAATGTCTCAAAGCAAAATCTTTCTCACTGCATCATTATTAACTCCACACACAAGTTTGTCTTTTATCAACTCCTCTCAGATCACCAAATATGCATGTTTTTGACTTGTTTCTCAAGTCAGTTATATATGCTGCAAAAGTTTCACAAGGCTTTTGATCTCTTGTGTAAAACAGTGCCTTTCCACTGCAGTATTCATTTGAGGGCTGCACATTTCTCTAAATGTACGTTTTAAGCACTCAGAGTCTTCCCGTGTTTCAGCCTGTACCACAATATGTCAGTCTTCCCTCTTCTCTGCATAAACAGCAGGTGCATACACAAATGAATGAACTGATGTTGTTAATCTTCTTCCCATTCATCACTGACGGGTTCAGTTCCGAACCCTCGGAACTGAGTCAGCCTAATACCAAGCTCGCATACACCAAAAATTCTCGAGCTAAGCTGCTACTCACAATGCCCTTCTTCAAGTTACCTCAGATCTCATTTGCCGCACAACAATATAGCAGTGTTTCATCGAGCTCTCCAGCTAACTGTCATATTTTTACAAATGTTTGTGTATTTTTAACCTTTTTTCTAATCTAACTCATGTTTCTACCCTATTTGTCTCTCTAGCTCTACCCATTGGGTATTTCTTATACCATCATTGGTAACACCCTCTACTACCCTTGTGGTATCATTTGATACCATCGTTGGTATCTTCCCTTTCTGCTTCTTTTCCTAAATTTTCTAGCAGTAATTTGTTTCTTTTTGTGTGTTTGGATATGTCTGGAAAAAAGGGACTTCGGGGTTCAAACATTACACTTCCTGCAGTGGCAAACTCCCCAACAGCAACTTACATGATGGTTGTGACTGTTGTCTGGGGGTTTCTCACCTCTCTGTGAAACCTCCTTGCCATATTTGCCTGAGTTTTAGTCAGCGGACGCTGAACGAGAGAAAAAAATAAACTTATCTTGAAAGGCCTGTTAACCTCACCTTTCTCAGAGGCCCTTTCTGTGTCAGAGGTTTCAACCCCTCCAGTGAAGGACAAAAAACGTCCACATTCCGATCCCTCTTCACCAGCTGGTGATAAGTCCCACAAACACAAGGCCCAAAAATCTTCTACAGAACGCAAGATTGCTTCCTCGGCTCTGACTATAACTGTTACTTCTGTTCTGAGCTCAGCTCCAGTTGCTTCTATAGACATTACGATAACTTCAACGTTGGCGCCACCTTCGGCACTGGCCTCTATGGCACCAGTCATAACTACAGTAATGACTACGGCTCTGACCTTGCTGTCTTTGAAAGTCTTGGCACTGACTTCACCTTTTACCGCACCAAAGGCAGTTCCGACAATCCCTTTGGAACCGATAATAACCTCAACTCCGAGTGCCTCCTTGTCACTGAGTCCTTTCTCGACACTGTTAATTCCGCTATTGCCTGTTTCCAAGTTAGAGTCTTCGGTGCCGACAACTCAAACACCACAGACCCAGTACTCCCTCCTCATTGGACTTGTTCTTAGGCCAGACTTATAACCCTTTTCTGGACCTGGCTGACTCCCCTTCAGGAGTGTCTGTAAGGTCCACCAGGAGTCTGTCTGAATTCGATGTAGTGCACCTGCTGGATTGGCTGTTGACAGCCAGAGGGATAACAAACATTCCTAAGACTCATCCCACTTCGAGGTTTGAGTCTACTGGTCCCAGGACTCCCACTTTTACTCCTCCCTCGGATCCATTGGTTCCGAGGCTCATAGCTATGACATCCTTGGTGGGAACCCATTCCTTCTTTGGCACCGACAGTGACCCTCACTGAAGCTTCAAGGTCTCCCCTTTGAGTTTTGGTTCCATTGGAACTATCCCTTCCTTCCTTGACACCAACAGTGACCCTCACTGAAGCTTCAAGGTCTCCCCTTTGAGTTTCGGTTCCATTGGAACTATCCCTTCCTCAGTCTCATGGTTGGGGGGGGTGGAACCCTCGGTTTTGAACACAGTTCCACGTTTTTTATTGGTCCCGTCCTTGGATCCGGAGGCAACGCCTACTCGGTTCTGGGCTCCCATTCCTCTTTGGGCAGGCCTGCTTTGCAGGTGATGGAGAGGGTGCTTGCTTCTGGAAGCGGTCCTCCTATGTTGGATCTTCCCCCTGCTCCCTCTGAGCTACAGCTACCCTGGGCCACCTCCCGAGGACACTGAGAGCACAAGCCTCAGGAAACCCCAGTTCAGGGTATTCTTCCTTCCGAGTCTTCTTCAGACATTCCCACTGAAGAACCCCCTCGGAAGAAGGCATGTAAGAGGAAACACCTTGACTCTCTGGAAGAGTCTCTCACAGAGAATATGGACTATGATGATGGGGAAGGGTCCCCACCATCACCCTCTGACAGTGGAGACATCTTGGAAATATTGAAACAGAGGGGTGGCTGGAAGCCCTCCAAGCCTTCCTCAGAGGAGTCCATCTTCCTGCATGCTTTCCACTCTCGGCCTTCTACTTCTTGGGTGACCCCACCTGCCGACAAGTTAGTCAGCTTTTTGTGCCGTGTGCATGGAAAAACCCTGATTCTATTGAGGCCATTCCCTGGAGACTAGACAAGATTCTTCCCCACCAGAGGAGCATCCGCACTGGTCTAGAGGCTCGCCAGTAGACGCTATAGTGGTGGCAGCAGCCACTAAAAAGGACCTTGTGGAGGAAAGTCCTACTGTCCATCCACCCAATAGAGAGTCCCAGGCTGTGTACAGACTAGGGAAGTGAGTTTTTGCTTCAGCGATCTTTGCAGTCAGGTCTCTGAACTACTTGGCACATTTCACGAGGCTTCAAAAGGATCTGATCTCCAAACTTTCTAGAGCCCTCGCGGGTCAAGTTTCTGATGGGGCACGAGACAAGGTTGCCTCTCAGCTTGCCACCCTTGAGTCTATCTCCAGCTCGTCCATGAGGTTGCTCTCCCACGCAACTGAAGGGGCAGCTAGAGCTGCGGGTGCAGGCATAGTCATGAGACATCATGCCTGGATGCGCATCTGTGACCTCGCGGACTCCTTCAAGTCCTTCTTTTTGAACGCCCCTATTGAACCATCTTCCTTGTTTATTTCTAAAGTAAAGGACACACTGGCCAGGTGTGAGCAGGATGGAAAGACCTTGTCTGCTGTTGGCCTATGTTTTTCCCAGCCTCAATGTTCTTTTTCCAGGAACCAGAGAAGTGGGAAAATATGGCACAAAATTCTCAAGGTCCTTTCTGCAAGGCACATGATGAGGATTCCCCTAGAGGCAGAGGGGGTTCCAATGCTGGAAGATGCTCCTTTAGGGGCAGAGGGGGGTCCCCAAAATCAAGACTCCAGGGATTATTTCTCCGGGCGGTTTTATCAACGCTTCTGAGGTGTTGCCCGAATGCTTTCCTCTGGAACAGTCGGGGCTCGTTTTTCTCTGCACCAAACTGCCTGACACTCTATTACAAAAGATTGGTGGGTGCAGAGAGTAATCTCCAGAGGCTATTACATCCCTTTAACATCACGTCCAAAACCTACAAAGAACCTTCCTGATGTTCCACCCAGTCAAAGGGAAGAAGCGGCTTCAGAGATAAGAAAGCTGTGTCAAAAAAGAGTCATCCAACCAGTTCCCCCAGACCAATGCGGATCCGGTTTTTACACAAGATTCTTTTTAGTGCCAGAAAAGACCAGGGCCTGGAGACCCATTTTGGATCTCAGCCATCTAAAGAAGTCAGTGGTTCAAACCAAATTCCGCATGGTCACTGTACAATCTATTCTCCCTTTTTTACGGGTGGATGTTTGGATGTGCTCGATAGACCTCCGGAATGCATATTACCACATCAAAATAGACAAACACTCCAGGAGTCTCCTTCACTTCTGGCTAGGAACCAATCATTACCAGTTCAGAGTCCTGCCATTCGGTCTCTTGATGGCCCCCAGAGTGTTCACAAAATGCCTAGCAGTGGTGACAGCTCATCTGAGACTTCAGGGATTCCAGGTGATTCCATATTTAGATGATTGGCTCCTCCCCACCCCCACCAAGCATCTCCTGACCATAGCCCTCCGCTACACTCTCTCACTGGCAGAGTCTCTAAGCATCACAGTCCATTGGGAGAAACCCAATCTACAGCCTACCCAACAACTGGAATTTGTAGGGGCAGTTTTCAATACTTGAACAAGCCTGATATCTCTTCTAGCTCACAGGCTTCAGAGGTTAAGATTGCAAGTACAAGTGATATTCTGTCAAAGAATGGTGTCAGAAAGAGAAGTTCTTCAGGCTCTGGGGTCTATGGCTGTGGCCATTCCTACTGTTCCCCTGGCAAGATTACATATGAGACTATTACAATGGCTCCTTTTGTCCCAATGGTTGGCAAATCTTCACACCCTAAACTCACAGATCCTCATCACCAACTCCTGCAAGCAAGATCTTCTTTGGTGGATGAGGCCAGATGAAAAACTTTGGTGTCGCCCCTTCCAGATCACTCAGCCCAATGCCACGGTGACCACGAATGCTTACCTGATAGAGTGGGGGGGGCCATTTTCAGGGAAAGACAGTCCAAGGCACGTGCTCCAGCTTAGAGACCAATTTGTATATCAGTGTTCTGGAGTTAAGAGCGGTGCAGTTGAGGTTGCAGGCACTACATCCGCTCCTTCCATCGGGAATGATTGCAATTCAGTCAGACAACATGTCAGTAGTCTGGTACATAAACAAGGAGGGACCAAATCCTACCCCCTGTGTTGAGAGGCCATGAGAATTTGGCACTGGGCAATAGCTTCCAACCACTTTCTTATAGCAATGGAGCTCCAACGTGATTGCGGACAGGCTGAGCAGATACATTCTCCTTCCACATGAGTGGTCTCTCAATCCGAACATGACGGCAGAAATTTTCAGCCATTGGGGCCAGCCTTGCCATGTTCTCTTTGCTTCCCCTTCAAACAACAAATGCAGCAGCTTCTTTGTCCTTTTTCCCCCAGAAGTGGAGTTACCGAGAGACGCTTTGACTCACAATTGGCCCACGGGTTTCCTCTATGCTTATCCTCCAATTCCCTTGATACCCCTATTTTTGAAGAAAGCATTTTGGTTGAGATGCAAAGTGATCCTCATTGCCCCATCCTGGCCTCAACAAGTGTGGTTTCCCTTCCTCCGTCCTCATGTATTACAACCCCCTTGGATCCTGGACGCACGTCAGGATCTAATCTCTCACCCTCAAGGGTTGACACTCCCAAATCTGTCCACTCTTAAGCTGACAGCTTGGTTTCTCCACTTTCACTATTCACCAGGCAGGAAACCCTCTCCTCACCTGTTCGCGATATTAGTCTGGCCTCCCATAAACCATCCACCAGAAAACTCTACAGAGATAAGTGGAAAAAGTTTGCTCTCTGGTCTAAAGAACAGATATTAGACCCCTTCTCAGATCCTGTATCTGTTATACTTCATTACCTTTCTGAGTTTTTTGAGAATGGAGCATCAGCTTCTACTGTTCGAGTCCACTTGGCAGCTATCTCCAATTTTCATAATGGTCTAGAAGGTGTTCCACTTATCTCCACCCACATATGCATGACCATTCTTAAAGGAGTTTTCCATAGCAGACCCCCAATCAGGCGGCCTTTAGAGACATGAAATCTCTCTCTGATATTACAGTCTCTCTCTTTACCCCCCCCCCCCTTGAGCCTGCTGCAAAATGTGACCTTAAATTTCTATCGTGGAAATCTCTATTTTTGGTGGCTGTCACATCAGCTAGACAGATATCAGAATTACAAGCCTTATGCATTAAGAGTCCATATTTAATCTTTCATAAAGACAGATTATCTCTTCGTACTAATCCATCTTTTCTCCACAAAGTGATTTCTGATTTCTCTGTCAACCAGTCCATTGAGCTCCCAGTGTTTTTCCCAAATTATTCCAGTAAAGGAGAATACTGTCTACACTCATTGAATGTACATAGACAATTATGTTTTTACTTGGATAGGCCTAAATCTATCCGCAAGTCGGATCAACTTTTCATCTCCTTCTCTGGACCAAAAATGGGATGTGCTGTATCAAAATTCACTTTATCAAAATGGCTCAGAGATTGTATTACTTTTTCATACTCACAAGTGAATGAACCTAAACCTGCCAATATCAATGCACATTCAATGAGAGCAATAGCAACTTCTGTTGCTTTTCACTCCAGAGCTTCTATGAACGACATTTACACAGCAGCCATTTGGGCAAAACCCCATACTTTCATCAAACATTACAAATTGGACATGGTCTCCAGGGGAAGAGCAGCCTTTGGCTCAATGGTACTCAGGAATGTTCTTCCATAAGGACCACCCAGGTTTTCAAGTAGCTTGAGATTATGTCCCATTAGTGATGAATGGGAAGAAGATTAACAACATCAGATAAAGAAGTTATGTCTTACCATAACGTCCCATCTGTGTTGTTGATCTTCTTCCATTCATCACATCCCACTCTCTGTCCCCCACCAAAGGCTCCTGGTGGATCTTATGGGTCCTTGTGGTGTTTTCAGGTTTTTTGCTCAAAAATGGTCTTTGCTTTTACTTCCATATGTTTCATGCAAACTCGATCTGAGGTAACTGGTAGAAGGGCATTGTGGGTAGCAGCTTAGCTCAAGAGTTTTTGGTGTATGTGAGCTTGGTATTAGGCCGACTCCGTTCCAAGGGCTCAGAACCGAATCCATCAGTGATGAAGGGAAGATCAACAACACAGATGGAACGTTATGGTAAGGCATAACTTCTTTTTCTCTCTCAGTGGCTTCTGAACCAGCTGAATTAAGCAGAATAAATGTTTTTATATGTGCGTCTTTATCAGAAAAAGTAGCCTGTATGAAAATATCGTATTCTTGCTTAAACACTCTCCAGTTTTCAGCAATATTATTATCAAACATAAGTGGATTAGGTCTGTGAAATCCATCTGCCATGCCAGATAAGTGTCAAACACATACCAGGTACTTGTAATTATATTCAGCTGTACAACAGACTCTTTGAAAAGACTGTATTGTAATACTGCACACACTGACAATACTTTGCACACTTTAGATACTTTGAATAGCGTTAGTTAATGCAAAAAGTAGTACATTGTGAAAAAATACAGTTGTTTTCTCTTTTTTGAATATTTTATACGATTCGAATATTGCTTCAAATGTTTTAGTAATTACTTCAAGTACTTTTTTCAGTATGTCACAATTTTGAACATTTTGTTTATTCAGTAATTGGTTTGGAATGCTTTGCTTTATTTGCATTGAGGGAAAATTATTTAAATACGTTTAAGAACCTGGAAATATTTTCTGACCTGTTTACGAGTCATTTTAGTCACTCTTGTATATTCCTCCCTTTCTGACTGTGTGCCTCATGGTTTTAGTAAGTTTTGACTTCGGATCCCATTATGACAACATGTCATTCGTCTTGTGTATTAAAATAAGATGATGAGGCTTGGGTGTTCATTTAAGATATTTATTACACACAAACACATCAGGATGGATGACTGGAACATAAAACTTAAATGAACTAGCTAACTAACTGACTGCTATATGCATACATGCTTTTATTCCAGCTGCTTACACAAAATGGCATTCTGCTTGCACATTTTGATTTATTTTTTATTTTACATTTGTTTACCGGGCTAGTCTAACTGGATATATTTCCATTTTCAGTAGAGGCCTGGGGAGAAAAGCTCCAAAATAGCATAAAGAATTTAAACATTACTATCACAAAGTAATAGGAAGATTTAACAAAAATACCAAGATATAGTATTAAAGAGCAGAGATTAAATTAAATAAATTGTAGACTGATGATCCACCTTGGTGATCCCTAACGGGCACAGCCGAAAGGAGGAGAAGAAGAAGACTAGTCTTTATAGCTAGAGAGTAACAGATAATAATTAAACTAAGCCAGCCAGCAGCACAAGACCTATAAAAACCTATCACATTTTGTCTTTTTTCAGCAACTAAAAATCGAAACCCAAAAAGAATTTTAAATAAAACATAAAATATTGTCAAGACAAAGGTTGGTCAATCATAGATCCACTTGATGAGCCCTGCCAGGTTCAGTGGGTTGGGGCATCGGGTGATTAACCGATGAGTTTGATTCTGACTGATGGTGGTATGAAGAACTAATGCCATTTATTATACTGCAGGGTAAGGATATGATCTCTAGCAGGCTAGAATTGTCCTAGTGTTAGGGCATGTTTTAGTGGGTGAGAGTCCCACAGTACCAGAACAGGGCTTGAGTCTGGTCATCATTAGCTTTCACCTCTTTGCAGTGCAAAAAAATGAAGTAAATTTTACTCAAGACTAATTCTAATGATCTATTATGAATGCTACGTGCTGTGGGTTGCGCCAACATTATGCTGTAATTTTTTATCCAAATTGCCACTTCAAAGTGTCTATTACCTCCTAACATCTGATTACTATCCATACTATATAGGGACCCTGGAAGTTTTACATCACTCTTTAGGAGGCTATATCACCCACATTGAGAATCACTGGTTTAAGCAAAAGTAACTCAAAAGTATCTCACATTTAAGTGACTAGTTACTAAAAAAACTAATATATTACTATTACTAGTTACTATTTTGAAAAAGTGACTAGTTATATTACTACTTACTAGAAATTGTAATATATTACAGTAATATATATTACTTATTATAATATATCACTCCCATCACTGCCTGTGGATAAATCAACAAGGGTGCAATGTCATTCTTAGATGTAGTATATATGCCAGGTGTAAGCCTCTCAAACTTTTACTGAGAAATTGGGCAGGATGATTATGATATTTCTTATTAAACATAGGCATATAGAGGCATTTCATTTTGATGCATTGTGTTTGATTTCTGTGAGAAGTCTGTTATAATATCTGTTTAGTGAATGCATTGCATACCCAGATCATTTCTCTGTTTAAATGAAATTATCTGAAGTAAGAATCTTAAGTGTTGTCTGGTAAAACAACCTCTGTCTCACTGAAGAGAGGCCTCCACAAAATTCCTAGATCTGAGGAGTGTAAAATTGCCTAGACAACTTCAGCATTAAGTTATGTTTGCAGACTTAAAGAAGTATTGTCAGTATTAGGCACGATATTCATCTGGGGGCACAAATCTAATTCCTTCAAGCTGTTACAAAGAACTGTTAAAAGGAGAGTGAGATAATGTAGTTGCCAAATGCAGGCCTGCACAGCAACTGCTTTTGGACACTGGTAGGTACAAAGAACCCTTATACATCTGTGCAACACTTTTTGGGTCGAGACTATTAATTCATTTTTTATGAGCAAAACACCAGGTGCTTGTCACCTTTTCTGTTTATTATTCTTTTGCTTATCACATAATGGGTTTAAGTTCAATGGCAGGAGTTATTTACAGAAACGGGGTACAGCAGTGTGGGTAGCCTACACCCCAATACATGCTAATCAGATCAAGGGGGATTCTGAAAATGTGTTCAGGTATCCTGCAGATTATTTAGCTAATGAAGTGTCCTTTTTATGGCCTTTTCATCAGTTACCCATTTTTATAAGTAAAGGTGGTCAGGAAAATTTAAATAAACTTCTTTCTTCTTTCTCATAGATTTAGGTTGGATTTAGATTGACATGAAAATATAATTATACACTTATTACATACAGAGAGACTACTTGAACAGAGTTTAAAGAATAAATTGTGGAGAAAGAATGACTTTTTGGATATGTATTTGGAGGTAAGCTTTGCCTATCTACCTCACATAATTAAATCTTTGCCCTGTTGAATTGAAAAGGTTCAATCTCTTTTGATGAATTTCTTGCCACATGGTGAATTTGAGAAGGCAAAAAATCAGAGAAACTGAACAGAAAATTTTCGTACAACAGTATTGGATATTAAAAAGAGACAGTGCAATAGGGGTTATTTAGATGATGTTGTATTGTATATATCTATTTAAGGAAAGCTTTGAAACTCAGAGAAGTAGCCAGTGACAAAGTTGACAATGTCCCTTTAAGAGAAGATGAAAGTCAATATATTTATTTGTTGCTTAACCTTTACTTATTTTCCTACTAAGCTGGTTACAGTTGTTAAAAAAAGATATAGAAAATATATTGGTTAATCACCAACAGATAAGCACCGATTTACACATTCATTTTTAAAGTTTCTTTTACATGTGCAAATAATTTATTAGACTTGCTTTCCCAGAGCATAGTCAAAGAAACTTAAAATGAGTAAGTGGAAGGCGAGTTAAGGCGATTTAAA